>NW_009209550.1:82428-117672 GCF_000690835.1 Fulmarus glacialis
CTGAAATATTTCACTTTTCCTGGTGGCTATATGCAGCAAAATAAAACATCAGGCAGTAGTTTACATTCTTGCTGCCTGCTTTATTTAGCACCAACCCTGAAGTGACTCTGGGCATTTATAAAAAGAGAACTCTCACAACACTAAGCCCATGTGAAAGATGGTGTTGGCTTTCCTCTGTGGAGATTAAAAACAGAGGGTGTGCTGTACAGTGCCAAGCCTAACTTCATGGCTATGGTAAGCTAGGGAGCCTGTTTTCTGCCCCATCATTGACTGCGTAATGCTCTCTGCAAAAGTGCATTGTGGGTTAACGATATATCTTTTCCTGACAGTCTTTCATACCATGTGAATTCACTGGTCTGAAGACCAGGTATCTGACTGATACTTAAAATGAGCCCTGAATCCAGATCAAAGCAGGACAGTCCTGCCCAGGAGAAGGAAGCACGTATTGCAAAGAGGATCTGAATTGCCATTGCCCAGAACCTTTTATTGCATTAGTAAAACTGGTACTAGGTTAGAATAGAAACATTTTATATCCCTAAAAGTTAGGGACTTCTCAGTGTTATCATAATAAGACATCATTTGATAGAAAGTATAGAATATAACCTTTTTCCTTGCTGTATTCCAGTGTCTTCATGCCAATAAAGGACAGTGAATTACACGTTCTTTTTAGATATCTTGAGTGCAGTTTAACAGCTAAAAACAAAGAGGAGAGACAGTGTAGTGGAAGTTGTCCTTAGGTTGCTATTCAGCAAAGGCCACAGTTCAGAACTTCCCCAAAGAGCATCAACACCCTTCTGAACAATGTAAAACAGCCTGGTGGCATGGAGGAGAATTACATGAGGGTAAGGGCTCTGAAGAAAGCATGCTCTCACAGCTTATTTTGCTTATAGATGTGGATGCTCAAAACAGGAATCTCTCTTTGAGAAGGGGACAGGGCAGAATACAAATAAATCAATACACCAGAAATGCTTGTGGGACAAAATATTTCAGTCTTTCAGGCAGCTGAAGTCCAGACATTCACGGGAAGTAAGTTAAATAACTGGTGGTGCATTTGAATGAGAACATTCATCTTGTTTGTCAAAGTCCCTCAGATATTCTTCAAAATGACAGAAGTGTCTGACCACATTTCCCCCCTTCCCTACGCTGAATGAACTTGTGAACTAGTTAGGCGCTGTCTGGGTTCCGGACATTTCAATAGTTTTGGCTCTATTCTAACATTCAGCCTAGAGGAATTCCTGTTAATTTTGTTTATGCTCTTTATTAAGCTTTTGTTTTGTTACTTCAGGCCTTTGCTGTGTGTTGAATGCACTAATGGGAAAACCATTTTATCCAATGAAATCTACATTTCGGTAATTTTGAGCAGTGGCTACTTTCTCTGAGAACATCCTACACAAAGATCCAGAGTCCAAACATTCCTGAACTTTGTGTTGTTTGGGTTGTTTGCAAGATACACATGGATCTAGACTTCAGTTCTGCAAGTGACTTTTCTCTATATATAATGGGGAGAAACAAAAGCTTAATGCTCTGCATCTGAATTGGGGTAGCTCTAAACCCCAAACAATTTTAGGGTTCGTGCCATTAAATGTATGAATGTGTTGCAGAACAAGTGACTGGGAGGAGTGCTTGCTACTTCCTTAGCAGTGGACAATCAAGTAAGCAAACTTCTGGGGTGTGTTGGGTATTATTATGTGGGAGCCTACAGTTAGCAAATCCAGAAACTTGTGTTTCAAGCATATTCTCTTGGCAAGTGTTAAAATGTCAGGGCAACCACACTGAGGAGCCTAGAAGAGATCAATGTTTCTTTTGCAAAGCATGGTGTGGAGATAGCCAGCCATCTTCATACCACAAGTATTGTGCAACCTGCACCACTGAAAGGAACATTCTTTCACCTGCTTTTCTGGGTAAGCATCATCATGCAAAAATCAAGACGAAAAGATGCCAAATCCATCAATCTCATAGATCTTTGATTAGTCTGGCAGGTGCATATACTACCTAAAGTCATCCTATTTGATGTTTGTTTAATGTGGTGAGGCAATCCTGCTAAACCTTCTTAAGTTAAGTTGCTAAGTTTGTGGTTCTACTGACCAATCCACCGAAACTGCTTATCAAATGCTTTTAGTATAACCCAAGACATAACTACCATTTTGCCTGATGAAGCTTTTAAATATGCCCTGCTTTTTTTATTTTTATTCTGGGCATGTCAGAAAGTGACAATGCAAAAATTTGTATTTGAATGATTAAACTTGGCTCAGACCCTATGACCAGTTTTTTTTCTGTACTTTCAAAGTGTATATGTAAGAGAGATTTAGAAGGTTGGGTTTTGTTTGACCACCGCTTCTTTTCTGCCTTTATTTTTATCTCCCAGAATGTAACGCAGAAACCAACATAATCATCCTTGGACTATAAGGAAGAAGAGCTTGAAGGCAGTCAAAAAATCTGTTTTTATGCTCTTTAAATTAAAAATATATATAATTTTACATGATCCCACTATTCTCCCTGGTAGATAATGCTGAAGTATAAAGTGTTAATGAGGACTGTACTATGTTCAGTGGAAGCTTTTTATTCTGGATCTACTTGATTTACCTGCTAAGATGGATATTTCTGAAGAAGAGAAACACAGGAGAGTCTGCAAATCTTGAGCCCTCATGAACGGTACATTCTTTTTGGATGACATTTCAAAGGAGCTGAGCAGCAATTGAGTGAGGAAGTGAAAAGAGTCAGTCTCGTATTAGTCTATCGCTCATGACACCTGTGTATGTAGAAACAAACTAATTATGTTGCTGATGCATCTTAGCCTCCTGGCTGTGTGACTCGTCTTAATTTCAGTGAATGGTGCCATGTGCATGCACCACTCAGTCAGTATTCACCTGAGCTGTTTGTGCAACATCTGAGGGAGGAGAGTCACGCTCTTCTCCGTCCCCCCATACCCTGTGCAAGACCACAGAAAAAGCAATTTGACATCTGTGTTGATTTTCCAGGTACAGTGATTGGTACTTGTCTGAAGCTTTGAGATCAAACTGGGAGAAACAAATCTACTGCAAACAACAAAATGAAACAGAAATATACTTCAGCTGATTAAAAAGTGTGTTTTCTCCCCACTTCACTTCAGGTCATCAGACAGATTATATGTCTGTTCTTCTCATAAAATAACTTGACAGTTCACTTTGGAAACTGTCTTCTAGGAAAGGTGAGGTTGCATTACGGGCTATGTGATGAGGTAGCACTCTGATCAGATGGGAACTAACAGAGTAGCTCAATATATTACAAACCAAATTTATAAAGTTGGCTTTGACTTTACTAGGACAACAGGAGCCTTGTCCAAGCAGCTGTCACCAGGACTGGCACTAGCTGTGAGACTGGGCTTGTTCTTAGTGTTTCACTGGGGAAAGATTTAGCACCAGGAAGTTTCCATTTGCTTGCCTGCTTGTGTAATGGATGGTACGCCTCTTTCTTTACTATTTCAGGTTTTTCCTGGCTCACACAGCAGCATCTTGTAATATCATAACATCCTTTATTTAGATCCATGCACAGAGGAACTCAGGTTGTTTTTTTATTTATGCTTGGAACTGCGTTACTTTTGTTCTGCATGGCTTTCCTTCACCATAGGGGTGAGAAGGGACTGACTCATCTCAAAATAAGGCAAATTAAACACTGGCAAAACTAAGAGTAAGTCTGATTTCACCATCAGACTACCCTAAATAATAACTTGATCTACTGATTATTGGAGAAATTATTTCAAGAAGAAAAAGACTTGACTTGGTTTTGCATTTAAAACTTGAACAGGACTATGTATCAGACTTCTATCATAACAAACCTCTCCTAAAAATTTCCTTCCTCTATTTGTCTCTGCATTTCCTGATTCCGACCTCAACTGAAATTAGCATGGGTGTGTCTACTCAGGAAGCTTGGATGTTACAGCAGGTACTGGATAAGCATCCTCACCTGGTGATGATATAGGTAAGCTATCGTAAATCAAACCTCTTTCTAGTCTTAAGCCCATATATTATCTTGTATTAGCTCATATGAGCAGTGTTCACAGATGTGTCTTAATGCTACAGAATCATGGCGAGACTGAGGAAAACTTCTGTAAGTGCTTCCTTTTTTCTATGAGCATCTCTGGTCGGATTGCTCAGAAAGAAAATTTCTGTGATAAAAATAGTAGTGACCCAAGTACTGCAGAGGTAAATGACAGGATTGGTGAAAATACAGAATAGCCCTGCTAAATAATTGGAGTTCAACAGCTTTAACTGTAAAACACCATTAGTGCATAACATGGTTGACACCTCTGTTTGTAACTTAAGATGTTCGTCTTCACTGACCCACAAAGATCTCACCAATTTTGTTCTTTGAAGGCCATCTAGCAATATGAAGCTGCCACTCTGGAAGCTGATGGTAGGTCCAAGCTCAGTTGTCTTCCTCAGCTCTAGCTTTGGCTGCAATTTGGTTTCTTCCTGGGTATGGAGGGGACAGCTTTGGAACAGATCTGTTGTGAGCAAGCCGATGCCACCTTCAAGGCGTCTTTTCTCCCAGTAGAACAGTGCTCATGACATAGTGGTGGGAAGGGTCTGCCTTGCTGCTCAAAGCTGTTGGGTTGTTAGGCAGACTCAGAAGTCTCTGAAACCTATTCATTCTTTGCCTTTTTTTTGTGGTAATTGCCAGAAAGCATCTTAAACCATGTCAGTTAGGTCTCATCCTGCTCCCATTTAATCACAGGCGAGACTCCAGTTGACTTAAATGGGGCAGAATCCAGCCCATTGTGCTTGTGGCTTTGTTTTCAAGAACTCGACTGAGACCACTAATTCACTGCACCCAAGCCAGATGGTGGATTAAATTAACAGCTTTTTCAAAGAGAAAACTGGTCTGCACAGGCTTTTTCCTGATGTCATCTCATACATAATTTGTTTTGTTGTTTCTTTTTAAATCTGTTAGTTTTTAAGAGAAATCTATTTACTTTTTTTCACTTTCTAAAAAGTATCTGTATTTTTAAAAGTTGTAAGCCTCCCTCCCCCAAAGTTAAAAGTCCCAGAAAAGAATAAACTGTAACTGTTTGAGGAGGAGTAGCAAATTGCTCTGTTCCCAGAACTGCTTTCAGAGATCCAGGACCTTCTTCCTGGTACAACCCTGCAGAAGTACTGCTCCATACGGTGCTAATTACCTGATTGTGCCTTGTGGGCCTGAGCCAGCTCCCCTTGACAACAGAGGGAGCCTTTCCAGTGGCAGTGTGGGATCAAGCTCTAAAGGCATGTTTTACCCCCAACCATTAAGCAAACTCTTTGGACTGAATTATGACCTATCAACCCCTCTTACTTACTCACTTATCTTTGCAAAGTCAATATGAGTAGTCCCATGGAAGTTTACTAACACAGGTATCGTCAAGGTGAAGTGTTGGACAAGAAGTTACAGTGTGGTCTTCAATGTCTTTGAATACAGCTATGTTGCATGATGATATAAAGTGTGATTAAATCCAAAATACTGCTAAACACTTTGTCAAACCTATGTTGTGGCTTGACAAAATATACTTTTGTGATGTATTAAGAACATTTTTAGCTGATTACAACTGTTCCTTCTAGCCTTAAAATCAACACAGTACTATTTGTTTGAAATATTTAATTGCAGATTTCAAACAACCGCAAAGTTATTTTCAGCCTAGTTCAAAAAGAATCACATACCACCAAATGAATTTCCAGTTTTGCTGCTACTAACAGACCTGAATACAGTTATGAAAATGTCATTAGGTTTTGCACCTTATGAGGAACGCAGAGAGAACTAGGGATCATTAGGTAGTTTGTATTCCACAGCAGGACACTGTCCACTGAAAAAGTTCAGCCATAAAGAAAAAGGTGAGTACAGGAACCAACAAAAAACGGGCTCTTGAGTTATTTCATTTTTCATTATGTATTTAAAAGCCATATTTTGCCTTGTGATTCAACTGGTATGTCCCGGGGCCAAAATTTATACCTGAAAGTGTAGACTGGAATGCTACTGACGGTGGGGGAAAAAAAAATTGATGCAAGATTTTCAGCTTCTATAAACTTCCACAGTGCTGCTGACCACCGGAACTGTACTGTTTAAGGACTAAGTTTATTAAGGTTAAAATACAACGATAAACCCAAAGGTCTTGATCCTTAAAACTAACATTTTCTCAAAAAGTTTAACTCTCTGATCAGTTGGATTTAATATCTACATATATGAATTACATCTATAATTTTACACAATAGAGAGATCCCATATTATTTCATTAATGAGGTAGGAAACCATTGAGAATTAAAAACACAAATTGCTATAAATTAGATTTAGAATCAGGGCTATGCTCAAAAAGTATCACTGCCACAGTAAAAAGCCCCAGTTGAAGATTATAGCAGATTTTCTTCTCTTTCATAAGACTTAAAGCATAGCTATGGCCAAAACCAACCATCAGGAAAGATTCTGATGTGCAATCTGCTTTATTTTGTATAGTTTCACGCTATGTGAATACCACAGTATCTTCCAGCATTCATAAACCAGATGATTAACATCTGTCTTAGGTGGCTGTTCTATATCAGCATGTCCCCAAGAAGAAACATGCATGATGTTAAAGTGGTGAGGTTTTTCTTTTTAAAATTTGTTCAAACGAATTCACACAGAGAAACTTCAGATGTAGTAATGTTTTACTCTCTGTCAATAAATATTGCTACTATGTCCAATAATTATAATCTATTTTTATCTTAGGATGTGTTTAAAAGGCTGACAGACAGAAATCATCTTTGTAACTGAGCAAATTCCATCTTGAATTCCTTGACAGGTTATAAATATAGAACTATGTGAAATTATTTTTAGAGTCATATTAGGAGTGTAGACACACTTTAAATCCAAATCAAATATGTATCCTAATATACAAATTTTAGGTAAAATACCAGTACGTAGTCAGATGTTCCCTGGTAAAATTTGATACTGTTCCAGAAGAGATGGCCCTTGATGACAAAAAATCAAGAAGTACTTGAGACATGATTTATTTCAAAGACTGACTTTCTCTGAGAAATTCCAAGCCATGCCAGCTGAATCCAAGAAAAGGACCAGAGACCTTGGGGTGTGTAGAAGTAGAACATGATTTTATAATTAATTGTTCTAAATGCAACTTATTTGAGACATTACCAGTGAAAGCATGGTGACATTTAAAGGAAATTCGTGTCTCATCTTGACATTTCTTGGGTAGCTTATTTAGTACAAAAGTCACAAAATTAATGACCAAATCCAAGATACCATGTATTTTTCTCTGGATTTGCAAACATCTATTCCTGCTCCAAATTAGGAACCTTGAGTACAGTAAATTAGTCCTAGAATATTAGGTACTACATTATATATGGAAGCCATGTTTTGTTTTTTATAATAACACCATTTTGTAAACTAGGAGAGGAGTCTACAATTATAAGTAATATGTGTCCATAGAACTCAATTAACACCCTTCTGTTAGAGACATGATCCTGGGATGTAATGTCTCCAGCATGTTGGTGCTGTGTTGTGTAAAAGTTTTTATTTGTAAGAAATAAGAACATCTTAAAATTTTCCACAGAAAGCAGCTCAGCTTTCTGAGTGAGTAAGTCAGTTGGCGATGGTCTTTCCTCTGCCAAATCAGTCAGTGGATGATGCCACTCTTGTTGTGCAAAACCATTGGAACGGCCAAGGAAGAGCTGATGGGCTAGAGAAGAGATCTTTAGATAGTCTCAAAAAGATAAAGAACACGGGGCAATATACAAATGCTCTTTCAGAAGCTGCACTGAGCAAATGCTGTTTCCTAACTAATACAAAATTAATTGCTTGAAGGGAAGGCATGTTAGCTGAACTAAGGTCACGTATGGTGAAAATAACCAGGAATTACACCAGGGACAAAGACCACCTTCATAATAAATCTTTAAAATGCAAAATGCGAATTTCTACTTAATACTGGGTGCAGAAGTTATCAGAAGCTGGGAACATTATTATCGTCCTCTCTATGCATGAGACTCAGAACGCACCTCTTAGTACATATTGTTTTAGCTCTTGTGGTAGCTGTGTCTGAGTCCTAGTATCTGTCAGACTGTCCAGTCTGCCTGCAGACACTGCAAAGCCATTAGGTGCAATAGAAGCAGAGAGCAAACGGAAGCAGACAGTGCTGATGCTGCACCATCAGCACTAGCTGTGCTTTGAGGGAGGGATTGCTTTGGACTGGATTTAGTCTGGCCCCCTGTAATGAAAGTCCCCAGGATCCATGTGGTTTGAAGCTGTCCACAGTGCCGATCTCCTCCAGGCCCTGTGTCCCTGGTAGGAGTTGGAGTACATGTGGTACACATCTGGAACACAGTATCCAGCTCAGTTTCCTCCTGAAGGAATTTAGTCCATGTGTAGTGAAATCACTCTGTGAATCGAATTAATACCCAGCAAGTGGGGATGACTGGGGAATTTAATTCAAAACTGCACCACTGCTCTGAACCAAAACATGAATATAGATGTCATATCTTCTCTCCTTTGTTGAACTTTGCATTGGTATCTTGGTAAAGAAGAAGGGCTGTCTTCGCTATCCAGATAAAAATAAGGGCTTTTTTGCAGGCAATGTTGCAAGGCTGATTTGAAAACCAGCGTTTAGTTTTGTTGACTCAAATGTTAGACAGCTGAATCCTATCTAACTTTGAACACAAGTAAGTCAGGTTTTCCCAGCTAAATCCTATGACTGAGAAGTGTTAAAAAAGTTTTGCAATTAACCTCAAATGTGCATTCATATGTAAATACAGTTGCAAGACCTGTCTAAATATGAAACCTTTACATGTATTCAAATGTTTGCTTTATTTTTCTTGAATGCAAATCATCATACATGCAAAGAATTGTTTTAATTGGCATAACTGCCATAATTTCTTTTGTTTAACTTAATATAACTTACTTCATTTCACATTGCAATAAGTAGGGCTTTTTTCTCCTGACATGGGTACAACTCAGCCTTTTGGAAATAACGTACTGCTACTACAACAATGAATGTCGTAATTACAAAAAGTTTTGCTGCTGCCCAATAGTCTTGGAGGGGAAGAAAAATCTTAGTGACTCACAGCCTGATTCTCACATATTTTTACACATAAAAATGGACTGGTATGTATTAGTACTGAGACCTAACCTGAAAAAAAAAAGACCTCAAAACAGGCATATCTTTTTCATTTATTGCCTTTTTAAAGTTACTTTCCCAAAACTTAGCTATTCCTTCCCCCTTGCAATACCTGGTTCAAAGAGACCAAAAGATTTTTTACAAATTCATATCAATCATGGTGAACTGCTTTACTCAGAAAAATCTTCTGAATTATTTTGAGTTTAAATTTTACAAAAGTATCTTTTTAGTGTTCAAATGGTTTGAACACGGTTCCAAAAACTGAACACAGTACTGAGCACTTCAATAATTTAGAAAATTAAACTCAAACAGCAGATTAGTTTATACCCTCTTTTGAAGGTCAAGCAAAGTAATATGTACTGTTTGTGTATCTCTTAATGTAAGCTCTCTTGCTGCTTCCGAAAGACAATTTTTACAGGGTTCTTCATGTTGCCATGTGTGGCAATATGTATGTAGTATGTAGGCAGTATGTATGTAGTATGAAGGTAGCAATCAGAGCTTGCTATCGATTCTTAGTAGAGTATGGAAAGGAAGTGAGATATCTGCAAAAAGTGTTAAGGGCAAGATCCGTGAAGAACCAAATGGGGGAAGTGTGGTGGGAAATGCAATGGAAAATAACCTAAGCTCCTATCTGCCCCAAGGAGTCCAACACTGCAGATCCAAGTGCTCTTGCAGTGAGTGTTTGGGTTTAGAAAGGAGATGGCAGGGAATGCTGACTTGCTCAATGGAAATCTTGACAAAACGTCTGGTCAACTCATTTCCCCGATAGTCACGGAGATTGCCCCTGTCTAGTTTTCCCTATGCAGAGGCATTCTTTCCCTTGCCTTACTGGGGCCCTGAGAAATAGGAAAGAAGAAGATGTCATCTCAAGCTAATTCTATAAACACTGCTATCAGAAAAGACATTTTAAACTATCGTAAAAAGACCCATTGTGCAACTGGAGTCTTGGAACAAGAATGGATTACAGCTCAACCATTGTTAAAGGTTAATGTTCCTATCATTGCATTCCTTTTTCTGGTTCCCATAACCAGGCTGTAATGATAGATAAATATATGAGCTATTTCTTTGTGTTGGCAAAATCACAATTTAGAAAGACATAGTTTCCTAAGTTATTTTTAAACTAATATGCTGGTTTATAGCTAGATGAACAAAACCATCTTTTTTAAGAAAAAAAGGAGAAAGATTTTTTTTATGTATGCTGCTCTTGCAGAAAGCAAGCATTTTTGTCTATCAAAACAGAGTAACAGCTTTCTGAAGTCAACTCATGAACTGAAAAGGAAACTAATTAAAACAATAACATTAATTTAATGCTGCCAAATGTTAACCAATCTGGTACTTTCCATAATTATTTTTACTGTTGTAAAATAATTCAAACTTCTTTTCATTGTTTTGTATTGTTATGTTCCTGTAAGTGTTGAATGCTGATTCCAGGGCAGAAATTCTATTTACTGTTAGCTGACTGAGCAACAAAGTCTGCACATTTCTCTTCCCAGCTCTTCCAATTTTCATACAAGGACTAAAGTACTGTCTCCTGTATTTCAGTGAGTTGGTGTGCTGCTTGCTTAGTGCATGAAGAGCACTTTCTATCAATGAGGTGCTCTGATAAAAAATTATAGCTTCTAGGCAACTCTGCAGATCGAGGCCTAAAAGTTTTCTTATGACATGGCAATGGGAGTGCATCTTCTTAGCCCAGGCTTTCTTTAAAAGTCAGGAGAGAAGACTCAGTCTTCACAGTCTCACGAGATTTAGAGAAGCTTCTGGGTTTCTGTGGAATTAATCTTGCCCAACACTACTAGTCTGCTCAAACACCTGCAAGATCGTAGGTGCTTCTGAGCTGGTAGGTCCTAGTGATGGAGCTTGTGCATTGTTCACTCTGTGTTTTGAAGGCAATTTTCTGGTGAGTCCTTAATACAGCATAGTCGTGCTGTGCTCAGTGCCTGTTCAAAAAAGTTGCATGCCATATTACTGTTGCTGGTTATAGGTTTTCAGGTTCAGGGACAGACCGAGAGGAAGAAGCAGGCCAGCTGCAGCTACCTCCTATTTTTGGACTCCGGTCTACTGGAATTATATGTTTCTGAACTCAAAGTAACCCCAAATCAGTTTTTTCCAGGGAAGAAAAGTATTCCATTAACTCTTTTCTGCCTTGTCATCAATTTGAAGGGAAGTAAATAATTCCTCCTTTAACAATCTCAAGGAAAATACCCATGAAAGGTAAGTCAAATGAGACTTTTTGATAGCATGGCTCCATGGCAGTGGTATATCCTAGTGCAGAGAGCCACTCGAACTTGGGCTCCAGATGGTGTCTGAGTAGATGGCCCTTGTTCCCTGCAGAGATTCAATGTATCAGATTGTTCTTTGGAGTGTGTGTTAAACCGTCCTTAAGCAAGAGATGGGTGGTAATCCCTGTCAAGGAAATTCTTACTGAAAGATTCTTGCAAAAACTTGAACTTCCCATTTTTTTTTACACAAGAAGAAATAATGAAGGTCCTTCTGTAACTGCTGTCCATATATGTGTGGTATAGCTGCCAATCCTGTTTAGGTAACTTTTTATGGAAAATTTAGACTCTCAAAAAAAAAAAAAAACAACCCACAAAACCCAAAAAAACAACCAAAGAGAAAGGCAAACATGTATTAACCTTTCAGCAAAGAACAAATACTGCCAGTGCACCTCCATGAACTGTGAATTGCCTTTTAATCATCTTCTGAAGTTAACTCTGAAGTCTAAAAACCACTCAAAAATTATGGGCATTAGCTATTTGGTTCCTGCTATAGTGATACTGAATGCAAAGAGCCAATAATGCACAATTTTCAACTTTTGTTGTCATTGAAGAGGCTTCCTGCATCTGTTCCTTGTGCAGATCTCCCACTAACAGTGCTGTGTGTTGGTTGTTTATGCAGAGGAGCAGATAGTGCTGTTTACAAGCTCTATGTGGGTACACATGGAATTTGTCCCTTGTTAGCACTGAAGTAGCAACTCTAATATGTTTTTCAGGTTATACTTTTTCTCTATAGACTGCCTTTAAACTTCTGTGCAACCCTTCTGTTGTGTCTATCAGAAACATCAGAGACAAGAATCTGTGGTGTTTGAGGAGGAGGTTATGAGAGAGAGAGTGGCAGCAGTAGTTTGGGCTAAATATACTTTTACAGATATAGTGATACATAACTGTTGTGTCCATATCTTTTATCACTCTTTCAATGATGTGTTACAGATTTGAATTTCTCATTTTATTCCCAGTTGCTAGGTTTACTCTACTAAAATTGAACAAACATTATCTGGTAGTATTCTTTTATCTGTTGATGAACCAGATATCACTAAAGGACGAGACAAACGTGTCATATCTGTACAGCAGGAGAAACAGGGAGGGGATACCTGCACTTTTAAAGTGCTTCAGTCACTAGTACTTATGTGGAAAAATCATGTTAGTGCTGCTTTTCTCTTCAGCAACCATATACTCAGCTCTTTCCAAAACCTAGAAACACAATATCACACATTAGTGCTTGGTTTGCCTTCACTGTGATGTTAAAATTAATATGGTTTCAGATACTAGTTTGGATACAATCTCTTTAAAACCTAAGCAACTATGCAAATTTTAAGCAAAGAAGTAGGCCTATAGATTTCGGCTATTGTAATAATGCAGCTAACTGCATGAATGTTTACCCACAACATGCAAGTATTTGTAAGAAAAGAAATGATCAATAAAATTAAAAAAGTCTAAGAGGAATTTTGTTCAAGAGGTCTCTTCAGACTGGAAAACTGTAAAGTAGCATGCCCTTTGTTTACCAAAAATACTGTGTTTATTTAAATAGGATGATATATAGTACACACACTTTGGCTGATGACATATAACGTGAAGATTTGGGAGGTTACATAGTAAATTATAGATAATTACCCTGCACTCTCAAGGCTATCCCCTGCAGTTTTACTAAAGATGTTTTGAAAGTCTGCACGAGTACCAGATTGCAGGAGACTTCATGTAAAATGACACCCATGCTTATGCAACACAGTATATTCCTCCCATTTTTACAGAAAATAATCCCAAATACTGAGGTTTTAAAAAGATCAACATGATTCTAGTTTTTGCTCATTTCTATTTAGAATAAAAATTAACCTAACTCAGAAGCATACTTTTTATTAGGAACAGCAAAATTATAATGCATTTTTGCAAAATTCAAAGTTAGTATATGATTTGCTGGTTTCAGAGTTACAGACATTATTTTCTTAAATCCAATTTTGGTTTAGTTTTGCTTTAGGTTTTTAAGGTCACTTGTGACATTTCCATACAAAAAGTGAAATATTTTTAGATGTCATAGATTTTTACCTGGACTGGTAATGAAATTTAAAGCTTCAGCATGGGGATAGAAATTTTAACTTTTAAAAGTTTCACAAAAAAAGAAACAACAGTGTAATGAATTGTAAGAAAGGAGAGGGTTTTTTTTTTTTCACTGTAGGTATTCTAATCAGATTTTTGTAAACCCAAAAATTGTTTCTAAAAACGTGTTTTGCAAACCATCCCACTCCCTCTGAAAGTACAGTGCTTTAAATCAAAACAGTTCAATTTATCTTAAAAAAGTAAATGCTCAAAATCTTATAACAAAGGAAATGTTGACAGATATTTTTAAATTACTGTGTCTGATTAGTCCAGCATGTTAAAAGCATGCAATATTGTTTGTAAGTGGATATGAACAACTTCAGGTGGATTTTTTTAGTACGCATACCACATTTCCACGCAAAAAACATATTTTACAGTAAGTAATTTTGATTTCATATTATAAAAAATAAAGCCTTGGTCCTCCATTAGCACTTAGATATTATTAAGGATTAAAATTTTAGATATACATATAGTACTTCTTGATTTCAAAGGAACTACCCCTGCCTTGGAATAGTAGGAATATTAATTTTGAATTATCTGAATTGTCTTAACTCTTTGGGGATTTAAGAAAAAAAAATAAGTCTAATATTTCCAGAAAAGGACAGTATTTGTTGCAATATTCTTTTGTAGGAGAAATCATCTTCCATTAAATATGAAATAATATGTTTACCTGTAAAGATTGAGTTCAGAGACATGAAAAACATAAACACAAAGAAAAACTGATAACCTGCAGTTTCAATACACCTTAATTTCTTGGCAAGGCTTTATATCAGCTCCTGAAATTCTTCTATCTTTTTTTTCTTTTTAAAACACGCTTTGCATACTGCTCAATATAGATTAAACCCCAGAATTTTCATTGTCAGAAACTACAGCATTTCAAAATAGATTTTTGCTTGGCATAGATAGTCAAGATGTCTTTTACACAGAAATTTCAATTCAGAGGTACTGGATAATTTCAGGTAAATATCAAGGATGATCACCACTGCTTTTATTGCAGTGCTCTCACTGGTGCAAACTTCCCTACCACTGAAGCAAATGCCCTACATGACCCATCCCCTGCCCATCTCCACAGCATGCTGCGTCCTTCTCTCTGGCCTCTGTGCACTGGAAAATTTTGGCAGTTCAATCATATTTGGGTCATTCTGACTTTTGATTGTCACCTATGGCTAGTGTGAGAAAAAGGTTGCTGTGCATATGCAGCTCTCTCTCATGGTGGAGTTTTGCAGATCTGCAAACTGATCTGAAAGTGCACTCAGAGCCCTCTCTGTACATTCAGAAGGCCCTCACAGATTTAATTGTCTTGCCAACAACTTTAGTTCAGCAGTCAAATTGGCTGGCTCTTCCTGGCCTAGGAAAGAGAAGACAAGGTTAGAGTTGGTCCTCACTGGAAAGGGAGGCTGCAGCCCTACTGAAATGGTTAAGACTTTTCCCTAGGTCTTAACTGGGACTTTGAGCTGTGTGCTGCATCGAAGTTGTAAAGAATGTTGCTCTGCAAGGTGAAAGAGGAAGATTGATTAGGCAATGTACACAAAACCAAAACAATCCTTCCTTTTCTCTCCCCTCTCTCTTCTTCGAGCCCTTCCCTTCAAATAGCTTCCTATGAAAAGATAAAGTGTTACTTAAAAATGTGTGACAAGTTCTGAGGAAGATTGCTGGACTTAATTTCCATTCTGTTTTTCTTTACCTCCCTATATAACCTTTAATGTCATAGCTCAGAAGCTTTTTCTGGCAAGAGGCAAGGGTTTTGTCAAGAACAGAGACAGCTAGTGATGTGCTTTAGTGTATCAGAATACACATGCAAACACATACCTTGTGTAGCAGGCGAATAAATGTTGAGGACTGCTGGGGAGAAAGAACAGGATGAACTTGGCCAATGAAAGGTGACTGAACGTCATCATGCTCTTGATGGGGCAGATCTTGGTACATTGTGAATATTTTTTCTTACAAATAATTTTGTTACACATGTAAAGTTACTTTTGTAGTAACAGACCACACGAAGATGCCTGGTGATGAGCAAGTCTGTTTCTTCTGTGTAAAACTGATCCAAGTAAAAAGAAATGACTGCCTCAAAAGTGTAGTCAGTGCCCCGTTAGCAGTCTTTGGGTGGTCACATTTACAGTGCAATCCTCTCAGCATCACCTTCATCCCAATATGATGTCAATGGACGTTAGCTCCCATCAAACATCGTAAATGGCAATGACTCATGCTGAGGCATATGTAATTAATTACGGTTGCATTTTTGATGCTGATACTGCTGTTGGCTCCTTATATAAAAGAAATGGGAAAGAAGGGAAAGGGACAGAATTCTCCTTTCTGGTAGCTACATTATGAAGTATTTGTAGCTTTCAAAATAAATGACTGGTTTTTTCCAATTTTTTTGAAGGGGGAAAAAATCCTCCTGAGATGAAATCTTAAGCAAAGTACAAGAAGTTCCCAAAGGATGCTGAACACGAACAAAAACATTTCTAGCATTCTTATAATAATGCTGTGTTTACTTTGTCAATTAATGATTCATTACCCAAAACAGCTTGTGCATTACAAACGGCTCTGCACTGTATTTATGGAGCTGCAAACTGTAAAAGGCAAAGATGGCTTCACTTTTCTTGCAACCATTTGTTTGTCTGAATAGAGGAAAAGAGAGTTGTAGAGAGTGTGTAGTATATCCTGTGTTTATTTACTTAGTCCTCTAGTGCCTTTGCTCTTTGATGAGGAGCTCCTGTCCTATGAAGTTTACCACCGTAGGAACTACCAGATCTGGGTTATCTTTTATTTTCCTTTACAAAGTGCTAGTAGGAATGTAGGCAGGGCTTGCAGACTGGATGTACAGTCTGGAGTTAGTCACCTAAATCTAGGAGTATCAGGCAGAGGGTGAGATGTGGTTTCTAGTCCTGTTTCTTTAGATCTAGAGAGCTTTAGCACAGCCTCCACCACTGCCATGGGTGAACAGGGCCTTCTGTTGGCTCTGAGCAAAGAGACCTGGGCCACAAATAACATCTATTTCCCTTTCAAGAAGACTTGTTGCCCCATTACCGGCCTGGGCAGAGGCACAATGTGACCCCATTATTACAGTGTGCCTAGAAGCTAAAGGCACAAAAGCACTTGGTTTCCAAGAGCCATTATAAGTCGGCCATGCAATTACTGCAAGACAGGAAAGAGATCAGACCAAATATTCAGTTGGTGTAAATCAGTCCAGCTTGTCACTGACTTTAATGGAATTGGTTGATTTATATCAGTTGAGAATCTGACCCTATCACACAAAGAGATGGAAAATGTAGCGCAGTTGGCTTCAGTAGGAGTTGTGCTCCCCTGTCCAAGGCACAGTGTAATCACGTGTATAATATAACTGAGTTCCTGCAGCTGTGAGAGATACATCTCGGATTTCCCCACTTTGGTGTTCTTAAAATTATAGCAGAGCTTTTCAATCACAGAACATTTTTATTTTATTTTATTACCATTAGGCCATCTGAGCTTGGCTAAACACATGGTTCTAACTTTATTAGACTTTTTCTAAAATTAATTACACCCCTTTCACCCTTGATGGCTTCCACCTCAATAAATTACATCATAAACGGACATAGGTGAAAGCTGGAATCTTCTAGCATTAGTCTAAAATAACAGGTTTAATGTTTTACTTTGCACATAATGGTTACAGAATTTGATCAAATGCCCAATGTGGAGAAACTCTTTTGTCTTCAAAAGGCCATACTAAACAGACATTGCCATTGCTGGTGCCAAAAGGTTCGAGTTTTTTATTTGAAATCTTATCTTCGGTACAGTTTGTTTGGCATTTAGACACAAGTCCACAGAGGGATTTACTTGAAAAGCCTCAGACATCCAACTCTTCCAAGAGAGTCCAAGATGCACAGACTCCATTTCTAACATCCAAAGGAGGAATCAGTACTTCTGGATGAGTTGAAAAGCACCCAGAGCATTTCATACCAGCAGGCAGAGAAGATGGAGGGCAGCAAGTATCTTATATCTGAAAAGGAAGGGAAAGATACTTTGCTCAGCATCACTAGACTATACTTCTCTCCACTTGGGATTCATGTAATGGAGCTCAATTGTAAGTTGTAAGAGAAAAGAGCTTTGGATCCCCTTGCAGAAGCTATCGTTGCTATAAGAATAAACCTGCCATTTCCCAGCTGTGCAATATTTGCAAATTTGCTGAATACTAGTGTATCAACACAGTGACATTAATCAATAGCATCAGATAGTGTCTGCAAATCATCAACCTTTTTCCCCCAGAATTATTTTTTGTTCTTATTGTTATCAGTTTTTATGAGCATTATGTATCTTGTGAATGCTAGCTAACTAGGGTGATATAAATCTTAGAGCTGTGAGAACTCAAAAGATACTTGCAAGGAATTATGCAATAACTATATTAAAATAAAACAAATTGGGGCCAAAGTCTAGACATTTGCCTTTCAGTTATGTGATTCTTATCTCTGTCATTCAATTTCTACATGGAGGTTGTCAGTAAAGTCTTCCCACAGAAGAAATGATAAAAGGTCAGCAGCGGAGTTGGCCAAACAGTACAGTTTAAACTGGTATTGTATCATTTTTCCTTATTGAGTTCATTAAAAATGTAAAGCCAAATTATGCATTATTTTCTTTGATAAACCTTCTGTATATTTCACTAGTCCAAGGAGCCCAGGTCCGGATCCAATACCTTTTAGAAAACAGTAAAATTATGCTAATTTCCAGCTGAGCAAAGGTTAGACTCAGCTACGGAAACTGGATAAGGACTCTACTCTGCAGGTTGGGATTCGAGTGAAGTTTCAGGGTATCACAGGCAAGTCCATGCTCTCCAGTTGGTGTCACACCATCCTTTGGCAGGGACTGCTCTCTTCAGGATTTCCAGAGACTTCCAGACATTTCAATGTGCAATTTCAGGACGTAGAATTACTGTTATCTTCCCGGAAAGGACATATGAGGAGTTGGATTGAGGAAAGGCCGTACGAAATTTAGATCTTCTTTTGAAGAGCTTCTCCTGTGAGTATGCTGCGTGTCTTTGCAGACTCTTGCTGGTAGCCTTTAATTTCTCCTGCAGAATTTGGCTCAGTGACTGGAATCAAGGGCTTTGCATGAATAAACACACAATGTGAGTAAGCGAAGAGTACAGAAAAGACTGCTCAAGAAGTAATCTTATATAAAGTTAAAAGTATGCTGTGGCCTGAGAGCATGTTCAATTTGCTTTCGTTAGCCGTCCTACAGAAGTCACTGGGTGTTGTCACATAAGAGAGGTTAGGAGAATTTGGACTCCTAGTCAGATCTCACAGCTCTAAAGCGATATATTGTGAAGGGCTTTGGATGTTGTAGAGTAGCTTTTGTCCTCAGAGCATATAGTGGGGGAAAGAGCAAAAATACTCAATCTTTCTGGAGAGAACAAAATCAAGAGAAAGCAAGCAGTCTGATGGGGTTGGTACTGATCATAAGTCTGATGGGATCCAGTTGTCTATTTTTCCTGAATACTTCTCTGAGTTTCCATGATGTTTTGATTTATGAAGAATACTTGTGGAAGCTTCATTTTCTGGCAGTGGAAACTAGACAACCTCAGAATACAGCTGATCTATTGTTTCTTTAATGTCAGACAAACAGATAGAACGGTGGAGAAGTCCTGTGCTCATATCTTTCTTTCCAAAATCCTGTTGCCTGAGGCTACCAGAGGTACTAAGCTACAGAGGTACTAAGAAGAAAGATGAGAGTCTAGTGGCTATACAGAAGGGCTTATGACCGTTTAGATGGCTAACTCAGTCACTTTTGTAAACCTGGACTAGTTCCTTCATCTGTAGACTATCTAGGTAAGTTTGTATTGCATTCATTGATGTCATGGTACTCCAGCCACATATTGTAATAACTTTTTTTTCTTTTAATTTGAAAGCATATTTGTGAAGAATATTATTTTTATTTAATGGTTCCTCCTTTGGAAAACTCTGCATAACCATTGATGTGCAGGCACTACTGATGATTTTTTTCTACCAAGTATTTATGTTTTCAGTACTTGAGCTAGTTTGTTTAAAGCTACAGCAGTTTTATCTACTTGAGCTACAGACAATTCTCTTGATCTTGTCTTTTTAGGGGGGGAATTGGAAAACAATTCTTAAGAACAAATATTTCCATATGTAATAAGAAAGGGGATCATATGATAAGAGAATGGCAGGAGAATTGCTCACAACACCTAACAAAGTTAGCTCAGAGGGGATTAATCATTAGGTGGTAGGTAAATTTACATGCTGTTTTGAGGCAAAAGGGAAATGCTTAAGATATGGTAGAAATATTGCCTGTTAATATGTAAAATGAGAAGCTGTGGTTCTCATGGGTTCTTATGAATTGGCAAGTTCAACAAAAACATATTTTCACTGTATCCACAAATTTTGCTGTTTTGAGAACAGAAGAGATTTGAATGTGCTCAAGCAAAACCACTACGGGTTTTCACAATCAAGTTCATGATTCCCAGGTCAGTTTGCCCCCTACTTTATCAATTCCCTCCCACCATGATTTCTTGTCGCAAACAGGTAGTCAAGACCTATAAATAAATCACCTGCTGTCACCTCAGACATATTGTTTTGAGTTGAATGTCTTTTTAAAGAAAGCGATTTATGGGATTACCCTGATAAAGTAATGAAAATGTACTTTATTGCAAGACAGACATGGTTCAGCCTCTCTCGTAACCTAGCTCAAAGTGTTGGAGCCAGTGACAATCTCTTCAGTGATTTTTATTCAGTGAAGTTTGCATGGGAGCTGTGTTCTGTCTAATATTCACGTGGATGTGTGAATATAAGCAGAGTAAGCCACTGCCACGCCAAACATTCTAAGCACCTTTTGACACAACCTCAAGAGAGGCAAATAATATTTTAAGTTTTGAACTATAGTAATTTAATAACCCACCACTGCTAAGATTGGCACTTGACAGCTTGCATCCACTCTGATACTGGCAGATGAGGCACTTGGCATGTGAAACATTAAAAATCCTTCTCTTTGAAGTCCACAATGTCAGTGCTATGCTTGGATACAAAATTTGTTTTAAATTTCATACCTGCCCTCCAGAATTTGGCCTGTTAGCATCTGAGGTTTTGGGTTCAGGCTTATTGCTAGTGGATGTATTCTCTCCCTTTATGAACCCCATAGGGTACTGCAATTAAACAACCTGAGCTGTCCGACGGTCTAATACCTTCCTCATCTCAGTCCTGGACTAAAAAAATGGAGAAGTAGCATATTTCAAACCCACTAGAAAATAACTTCTGACATATGACGGTTAAAGCTCAAGATAGTCCCTATCTCATCCCAATGTGTATTTATAATCCCTCTTGAATTCCAGCACATTTTGTTTTGACATTTATCTCAAGAGTTACTGAGACAAATATGAGTAGTTTCAATCCGCTCCAAAACTCTGATACAAAATAAAAGACACCAAAGATTTAAATGATATAAACAGCTATGTAGTGAACACTTAACTGAGTCATGACAGGAGAGATCAGGGACTCAGTTTCAAAATGAAGTTTTCATCTTCTTCAATATCTGTTATAACACATGAAGTCAAACCACGAAGCACAAAGTCCTGAATGTACAAGACATCCTTAAAGGCTTTATTTAACAATTAAGAGACACATAACAAATGATCTGGGGCTTTTTTGATAGGCCACCCTCCTGCAGGAACTCTGCTAGTAAAGCGAGTGCCTTTGTGGCACGGCCCCTTTCCTCTCTCCCCATGGCAGCCTGTGTAGGAGATCCGGCCACTCTCATCTCTATTCAGGCTTAAAACTGAAATCAGTCTCGTCATGTTTAGACTGGGGAAAACCAGCAGCTGCCCTGTTAGTGAAAACTTGTCTGAAACAACTTGGTAATTTTGCAAGATGAACTAGTACTTTTTTTCCCTCCTGGTCGCTCCCCTCCCCCCCCGCCTTCTTTTGTTGCTCTGTCTTTCCAAACCATTCCAGCAAAACATAGACTCACTTGTTACGTAGCCAACACAAGCAGCGCTGTTTCCTGTTCGTTACTTACCATATTTCCTGCCTTTGGGGACTGGTGCTTCAAATATGGCAGAGGGAAGCAGCTGCTGCCCTAAAGTGGCTGTTGGAAAACTCCTGCTTTTTGACTCTTTATCTCTTCTGATAAGTGAGCTCCTGTATACCTTCCACACGGTCTGAGATCTGTGCGTACTTTGCAGTATTGCAGTTCGGTGAGGTCTGCACCATGTAGACTAAAAACATTCAATTGCACAAACAATTCTGGGATAAAATCCCTGAGTTGTCTAATCCCCTTGGAGATCTTTTCTTGTGGGAAGATGGGGAGCTGTGCCCAGTTATCCCGACAGACAGATTTTGAAAGTATTTCAGGGGCAAGGCTGAACTGACACTTGTGGACAATCCTACTTAAATGCATTTTAGCCTTATGCAAAATTAAACGCTTGTGTAAATGTCTTCAGATTTGAAGTCTTCTTAAGAAGGCTGCTTGGACATTATGTTGGGAAGTGCTGGGTCCCAAGCCAGGCCTCTGCTTGGAACTTGTGCAGCCACATCTGAGGCACCATGTCCTGCTTAGAACCCAACTGTAAAAGAGATATTGATAAACTGGAGCAAGTCTACCAGAAGACCACTTAGATGGTTGGGGGCTGGTGCATAAAGGGTGGCTCAGGTAACAGAGTTTATTCAATCTGGAGAAGAGAACATTAGGGGAATCTAGTTGCCCACTTCATCAACATAAACATAGGGTGATAGAGAAGATGGGGCCAGACTCTTCTCAGAGGTATACAGGAGAAGAACAAGTGGCAACTGTCACAAGTTGCAGCAAGGGAAATTCTGACTTAAAGGAAAAGAAGGACTTTGCAATGAGGGTGGTTGAGCTTTGAGCGAGGTTTCCTAGAGAGGTTGCGGGCAAGGCCTTCAGGAACCTGACTTAACACTGATATCAACTGTGTTTTGAACAGAATGTTGGACCAGATGACCTCCATAGGTCTCTTGGCCTTAAATGGCCCTATGATGCATTGATCCTCTCAGTTTTATGTTACTGATATTTTCAATATGAGTGTCAGATTATTCCTAAATTATGGTACTTTAAGTGTATAGAGAAAAACAAACAGCACACAGCCTATTGCTGCAGAAATTACTGCCTGAAAAAAGATTTAGACATGTGATTACAAATAGTCATACTTTTCACTGAAACAGGAATTAGCTATAGAATAAGCTCTACTATTACCTGCATTCTTTATCTTGTGCCTCAATCACAGAGGTTTGTATACATACAAATTAAAGGGATGCTATATGATGGAATAATTGTTTCTTTTTTAAAAGTCTCCAGTTGATCAATTATCCAAATAAAAGGATTTCTAAAATGCAGTCCTAATTTTCGAAGTCATGCACTTGTCTTCTTATATTTTATTATTGAATTGAGATTTTCAGTTTGCTATTTTCTACTGTCATCTTGCATTTAGACCTGGCTATCTTTTTTTTTTACTTATTATTTTTTTAAAGAAGTTTGGAACCGTTGTGATTTGTTTTGGTCAAGTTTTGCATGAATTTACTTCCCTCTATCTTGTAATGTTAGTGCTGTAGACACTGGGAGAAATTGCAGCCAAACCAAAATTAGTTTAGAAGGCTAGTGCTTCTGTCAATATTATATACTTTTTTCCTATTTCTACAGAAACGTAGGATAAAATGTCATTCTAAATTGCACAATCCCTTCCCTTTAGGACAGATTACAAAATGAAGGGCTCTTCCAAAGGACTTATTATTGTTGTTTCTAATTTCTGTTACAGTCATCTGGGGTCCCAGTCAAAATCATGGCCATGTTATTCTAGGCGTTAGTTTAATACATAGAAGCAGTTCTTGCTCAGTTGACTTTTAAATATATATTTAGAAGACAATAAAAATGGATAAAAGGAAAGAAAAGATATTATCCACAATTTTATAAGGAACTTGAACTTTATCTTTACTGCAAAAAGGCAACACAAAAAGTGTTCCTGAATCAAGATTGTTAACTGGAATTAAAATTCTAGGGAATTGAAGGAACAAAAATCATAGTTATCTCAAAGGATGTAGCTGCAATGATAGAGATGAGATTAGTAAGCATAAAATGTGCTGCCTAGCATTCTTATTTGACCAAAATTACTTGACGTAAAAACATCATCCTTCTAATCCTCCCTATCATCCATTGTTGTTAATACCTTTGCTATGGGTTTCAGTGTTGCTTATGAGGTCTTTTGTAGTGAGTAAGAATGAATCCCTGTCTCTGGAATCTTAATTGAATGATTTACTAACTAGATCACCCCTCTTTTTTAACTGAAAAAAAAAGCTCATTAGGGTGAGTTCTGAGCTCTTGCAACTTCATGTTCATTTCATAATGTTGTAGTTGGTACAGATATTGAACAGAAGGGAGAAGCAAACTAAGCGTAAATCATCATATTAAAAAGTTAGATGTATCTTTGTTAAGGTCTTCCTTATCCTGTGAAAAGATACCGCCTGGTTTTGGTCTATGTTTTTATGAAAATGACCATACAAAGGGCATTTGTATGAAAAATGCAATTAAGAAGATCAGTTAAGCTCTTATTCACTTTCCCTGTCTGATTGATTTTAACCACATCTCCATGTATAGTATGTCTAGTTAATTGCCATCTCCAAAGCTAAATATTGATTCTGACATTAGCTGGCTAGATAAGAGAGGCTACCTTTCACAGAATAACCATGTTCAAAACTAACTTTCTCATATAACAGAAAAAAAAAAAAAATCATTATTCATATTTAAGTTCTATTATAGGTCTTTATAATTTATTCTAATTCTATTCCATCCTGTTATGGTTCCAATGGGGTGCTCTTTGCTATTGCTGACCCACTTCCAATAGTGCATTAAGTTATGTGATTAACGTCTGTCACATGTTGTTTGTTCTCTCATCTTCTCCCCAGGGATGTAAGTGTGTGCAGTGAAGTGCCCTGTTAATTTGTTATTTTAAATATGCATGTTGCTATGTATTTATTAACGAAGGGAAGGTCATGGAAATGGGCCTTACATTTGGACCAGAAAATGAGCAGGTTTGTGATGCATTTTTTCCTCAGCCCTGATGTAAAATAATAATATTGTGAGTAAAATTAATGTAGAGATTTCATTTTATGAGTGATGTGATGTCACCTGTTCTTTTTAAAAGTTCTGTCAGTATTTTATTTTACTACATTTGTTCTTACAAAAATGCATGTCTACTTACCAGTGAATTACCCTGAGTTAAAAATGCTTTTTGGATTATATATTATCTTTTATCTGCAGTAGTAACACTGAAGATATCATAAGCACATATATGTATGGTACTATCTGACAGTATTTCATCCTTAGAAGGATTAGGACTGCCAGTGAAAAAACAGGCCTTCATCAAGAAGTGATGGGCACAGTTTTACAGCAGTTTAAATTTTTATCTTATTTTTTCTCATCTGTGGTTTCTGAAGTGGTTCCTCGTGCAACTTGTCTTTGCTTTCCTTACTCATTTTCTGTCCAGTTTATTTCTGGTCAGCTTCGCCTGTATAAAAGCTAGAAGCTGTGAGCTAGTAGCTTTTAAAAATGTGAAAAGTTGATTTTGTAGTTATTGGGCTGTTTCAGACTGAAGTGTTGGAAACAGCTGGGAGGCTAATCAGTAACTTTCTGAGAAATACTAATTAATGAAAAATTTAGTGGTCTGGCTTGCTTTTAGAAAAAAAGGCTCATTCCTTGTCAGGTTTCTATATCCACTGGATGTTTGCTTTGTTATCCTGAGAGCGGTTTCTAAATGGAAAAAGGAAAGTTTGAAAAAGAATGCACAATAACAGAAAATGAGAAGATTATAAATATGAACTCTGGCTGTCTTAAACTGAATGGCTAAACTTTAATTAACCTCATTGGGGCCAGGATTTCATTCTGAAGGTTTCTGATACTGTTTTTCAAGCTATAGAATGCAAGTGTGAAGACATACTATTATCAATGATATAAAAAAGTGGAGCATGCCAAGAACGACAATGTATTTTATGAAATTCAGAAAGCCTTTGCACTGCCACCAGACTTCCCACATGGGACTGATTTTCTCTGTCACACTCAACTCTTTGAAGCAATGACAATTGCGAAATTTGGCATATCAGATTTCAGTACTGCCACTTATATTCCTTCTCCTTCACTCGTCGTTGCCTGGTCTAATGTAATTGTTCATCTTGTTCTGTTTTGCCCAGGACATCCACAAACTACAAAAATATCCATTAGCTTTGACTAGGGTTATCTATGTTTTCAAAGCTTAGCAAACTGATTTAACAGTTCCTATTTCATGTTACATTTTTCACCTAAAATGAGACCTCTGACCCACTGTTGGTATAGCAAGGACAGCTAAGATTACAACAAGGAGAAGACCTGGATATAGGAGAGACTATTTGCCCCACAAAATCAATTTCATCATTTGCCAAGCTAGGCTGAACTGCTGTCATTCATTAAGCTGCTATAAGAAGCTACCTTTAAGTGATCATATCTTCAGGCAGAGAGACACAAGATTAAACCATTCTGTCAGAAGTAAAGCAAGATAGAAGATGGCCTTAAAATTGGAGAAGAATTTTCAAAATTAAAAAGAAAAATCGGTTCCCGATGTTAAGCTGAAAGGCTGTCAACACTTGAAGAGCATACTTGAATTAATCTTTCTCTTCTATATCAGGCACTTAGGAGACCAGAATGAAAGGTCTATTTTGTGCCATAGGCTCTCCTCAGTCTGCCCCTAGGATTCAGCTCCCTCTTCTGAATCCTCTCATGCTCTGCAGCAGCAGGAGATGATAGAAGAAAAATCTTCACTTGCAAGAATTTAGTACCACAGACACCTGGGCTACCCAAAAAATCCTAGGCCTCTGTGGTCTGAGTGCTGGACTTTTGACCTTTGTGTCAGGTACTTAATCACTGAGCCAACAGGAACTTTGTGGCTGCACATAATACTAAGCATGAGTTACTGAAGATGTCATTGCTTCCTGTTGAATGTTATTATAGGGGTAATTTCTCATGTAGTTAATTATATCTAATGTCAAATTAGAATTTGCCAGTGTTGATTATAATTGGTTGTGTTTTGCTGCACGTGAAAATTTTTAATGCTGCGTTGTTTAAATCGTAGTTCTGGAGTAGCAGTTAAGAAGGATTCTTCGTAGTGAAGAACTGACAACTGTAATTGTGCAATAGATTAATTGAAGCAGGTTAAGCAATTAAGGAATTCTATTTATAACCAGAACACATTTCTCACTCCTCTTCCCATCCTCCTTATTTGTTACCTTATGTACAAGAGAAAGAAATAGCACAGCTTATGTTCTCACAGTCTTAACCAGAAATGATGACTGTTTTGCGTAAAGGTAGATTCAGGGGGCAGTGCTGAGATCTGGATTAGACATAGGTCAGAATTTAGGTTTCATGGCCAAGTCAGGGCCAGGGCTCAGGTTCAGATTTATACGAGTCAAAAAACTTGGCAAACTTCTTGATGAGATTTCTCGTCAGAATGGGAGTGCCATCTCTTATGCTCATCTTCTGGGACAGTCCTCATCTTGAGCATGTGGGTCAGCTGCTTGTTGTGAAAGTTTCATCACTCATCTCAGTCTCAGGAAAGTGACAGACTGTTCCTTAAAAATTTTGGCAATAGCTGAACTTCACTGGAAGAGGCGCTTCCGCATTGTTTGCATAGGGGCCAGGGCCAAAACCGTGAATGTGGTTTATGATTCAGGGACTGGAGTCTGAATAACCTGGAGGAATTTGTATTTGGAGTTCTGGTTTTGGCCTATTGTAACTACTTTCTTGGTTTTTTTCTTACATGTTGATGAGGTGTTTGAGCAGTATAATTCACAATGAATCCAGAAATATATGACCCAGCCTGGGGCAAAGAACATGGGGTTTTTCTTTGTCCTCCGACTGCTACCTATTCCTGTTTTGTGATCCTAGGAAGACAGGGTCCATGTTTCATGGGAAGGGAGATGATTATCACTAATGCAGAGAAGGATGAGAGATTGCAATGAAAGAGCTAAGGTCATGGCAAATAGGTGAAATAAAATTTTAGCTGCTGTAAAGCTGGTAACTCTTTAGCAGTCAGGAATTAATTCTTGTGAGTTGTACTGCCATCGCAATTTTGTGTCAGAACAAAGTGCATATCAATGAAAATCACTGTGATATCTCTCATGCCCCATTTATTTTGCTTATTTTAATTATGGTTCTAAATGATACCAAGGGTCTTCTCTTGGATTGCTCTTCATATCAGAGTTAACATAATTTCTTTGCTGGATCATTTCTAGATCTCGGTGTTTTCATTTAAAGGTAAAAATGACTCTTCTTATTGTGGCAGCAACCTCCTGTGCATTTTGTTTCATAGTGCAATTAAAGTTCTTTTCACATGAAAGACTTTTTAAGGACTGAGATGTTAGTAAGACTCGAAGATTGTTCATTGTTAACCCAGTTTTACTTCAGTAATAGATTAGCATTAGTTTTCAAAGACTTATATCCCTTTTTAAGTTCTTAAGTTTTTAAGTTAAACATTAAGCACAGTAAGCATTATGTCAATTTCTAGCAGTCCAGATAAGATCCGGCTTTACCTTCTTTATATTTCCAAAATGACATGAAAACAGTCCTTCCTACTTCTCTAAAATTCTAAAAAAAAAAAGAAGCAAAAACTTTTAGGTATTTCTATTTGTCTGGACATAAACCCAAGTATTTCTTTTTCTACACTAAAAATTTCTGTTACTATTATGCTAGCATTTAGAGACTAGTCAAGGACAGAGCCCAGAGATTATTTCTGTCGCAACAATCTTACTGTTAGAGATGGTGGAAAGCAATCTGGCAAGTCATTTCCTCACTGTAGTCTCCCATTTTGACAAACGTTCATGAGGAAGGCTGATTTCTCGTTTTAGACCTTTGTCTACCTTTGGTTTCTAGGTTGTGTGGCCCTAAGTGTGCTACCAACTCCTACGTCAGCTGGGTTTCTGGGATTCATTGGTGAGTTGCCACAAACCTAGGGTCATTAAGGTTTGACCCAAAGTAGCACTTTGCTCTTCTGGAAATATTTTTTTTCTGCTTTGCAGAACAACTACTTTTTTTGTTGGTTTTCACTCCAGTGAGATACACATGAAACAGAAGCACTGCTGTTCCTGTGAGAAGCCCAGCTAACTAGTAGCCTCAATAAAGAGGAGACAAAGGCTTGGGGAGCCTTCAGTGCGCACAAGATGGCACCCTGGCCCGTGCGCCGGCTGGGCTTGCTGGGGAGCCAACCCTGTGCCTCCAGGATGCTGTACCTCACTCTGTGGAGAGAGCAGACCAGATCCAGGTCCTCCCACTCTCTCTTTGCATGGCAGCAGCAGTCATGGAGTTACAGGAGGGCCCTGTCTCTGTGCTGTTGGCCACATTGCTGGTGATAAGTTAGGCTCATTTGCTGCTAGCTGCACACGCTCAATACCGGGTTTCTAGGTCATGGGAAGTGTGTGGATGAGCTCTAGCGACAGGAGGCCGTTGTTTTGAGCACAGCTGGTAAGGTTTGTGGGAAAAAGCCTTAGGGGATCTGAATGACAGTTCATCTAGAACTTGATATGGCATTGATATGGTGGGGACATGCTGAGGAGTGTGACTTAAGTCAGCCAGTATTGTGGGAATCTTAATTACGAGGATACTCATGTTATCTTGGAGCAAACAAGACAGGCAATTCCGGACAAAAATAGCTGTATAACCAAGATATTTGTCATTATACTGTCACTGTGGACCTGCTGTGCTTAAGACCAAAATCATAATCTTGCTGAAAGCTCCTTTCTTGCTTACACCATTTTTCATTGTCCGGAGATTTCAATTTCACAAATGAATATTAGGAAGCATCATTGCCTTTATTGCTGAGCTGTGCTTTGTTGCTAAGCATTTTAACTTATGTATTTTGAGGCTAAGATCAAGACAAAACATTTCAGTGTCATTTCTTTGCTAAATCAGTCCCTGATGTTTATGATTGCAGACAAAAGGGCCTAACCACTGAGTCAGCCTGAATATGTACTAAGATGACTTATGCTGAAGAAATAAGAATGCTGCCTTTCAAAACAGGAAGCATGATCTTCATCTGCCAACATACCAGAACATTATGAGCTTATCAACATCACGGTGTAGGACACACAAGACAAGACGACCATCATCGTTCCTTATATAGATTTAAAGATGCTGACTTCTATATCTGAAAAAAAACAAAAAAAAACCCGTAAGACAAATCTGTCAGTCATGTTACCAATCAAATGCCAACAGATAGAAGCAAAAGGACCATGGCAAAAATTCTTGTCTGTGGGTATCAAAACAACAGCTATTTCCCTTGACAATGCAGTGGAGAATCTTTAGAATATTCGGAACACCCAGAGCAAGGGCTTGGAGGCTCTGAAATGTTTGAACTGGTGGGTGGTTTTACTTGGGTGCAAACAGAAGATGATGCTCTGGGATGATTGTTGTCAGTGAAGATGCATTCCGTCACTACCCTCCTATGGCATCAAGTTGGTTACACAGTCTTGGACACTACAGTGGTTAGGCTATTGACATTATAACCAGTTATGAAAGGAAAGTTTTGACAGTACCTTCTATGAAATGTTGCCTTTCATCCTTTCAGTCATTTAATGCAAAAGCCTGTGGGTAGGAGTTTGTGCACGCTCTTGGGAATCAAAGTCCAAGCCATTCATAAGCAAACTTTCCAAGGTTTTCCATGTTACCTGATCCCTGAAACATTTTCTGGACAACTGTGAGACTGTCAGGGACTGCCAGCATTATTCCACCTGTATATGATCACCGTAAAGGCCAGCGATATCCCATCTCTATACCTGAAGAATAGTGAAGACCTTGAGACTCTTGCTGAACAGGGAGTTCCTTTAACTGGTCACACACAGAGAACTCTCTACGTTGACAGCAACTTTTAATAAGCTTAATGGCAGTATGGGGATTTGTGGGAATCACGAGTGCTGTGTGAGCAAAGCATTTGAACCATTCCTGTATCCACTATTTGCTGAAGGAAGAATCTTGCCAGTACTGCTGCACCTTGCCTATCACCTAGTGGGTGATAATTGACATCAGTGATGCCAGATAATTACCAATTTTTGAAGAGCTTCCCAAATCAGGTATCTCCAAATTGCAATTTGTACTGTACCAAGAGCTTCAGGGAGTGCTTGCCAGGATTACAAGCATCATAGCATCCTTCAACAGTGTCCTGATTGTAGATGCAGCTGAGCCTAAACTTGCTAAGTGACTCAAAAAACTCTGGGTGAATTTGAGAAATCAGGTATTCTGAGTTAAGAAGGAAGAATATGCAACTAGATGAATCAATGTTGTTTTCTTGTGCTGTGGCAACAAAATAAATGGCAATGATGCATCTAAAGATAAATTCAACAAAGGCAAATACAAGTCCTTCACCTAGTTAGAAAAAATCCATGCAAGTGTATAGGTTGGAGGCCAAGTGGCTGGAATGCAGCTTTGCAAAAAAAAGACGTAGGTCCTGGTGAACAACAGACTGGACATGAATCAGCAGTGTGCTCTTACAAGAAAGAAGGTCAAACACATACTGGGTTGTATTGGTGAGAGTGGAAGCAGGTCGAGGGAAGTTAGCCTTCCGCTCTATTGCTCTAATCACTACAACAACTTTGTTTCATGAGTCAGCAATCATTAAAATGCCTTACCACCTGTTAGCAAGGGAGATCCTTAGAGAGGGATTTGCCAGCATATAGAGGCATTCAAAAATATCAGGCAGCTGCTGTCCAACTCCACACTCATCTATTACAATGAACAGAGGCTGTTGCTGATTACTGGCTATGCATCTTTTTGTGGTTTTGGAGCCATTCTCAGCCATTCATTAAGAAATGGAATTGAAGCACCTTTTTCTTTCTATTGAGGAATGCTGACACCAACTGAACAATATACAACTTGATTAAGGACTTGCCACTTCTAAGGATTTACTTCAAAGACAAGCCAACAGCTTCAGTCATATTGCTGTGCATGCGGTGATAGAGTTGCTTGTATGCAGCAATTGAGTGTTATACTAAGTGCTTATGATCACGCAACTTTTTGTGAGCCAGAAAAATAGATTATAAATGCCAGTCTGTGGAGATGACTGCCATTGCATATGCCAGATTGTGCTCTTCCACCTGCAGCTGAATTCTCAGTGCTGGAATTCCTCCCAAGCCTTTTCAAGCCAACCATGTCATGAAAATGGCTGCCAACAATCTATCCAGAGCTTGGCATGAGTCCTTGGCTGGGTGGGGAGGAAGAGGTTGGCCAACAGAGTAACTGAGTGCAGTTGAAATCATTTTTAACCCAGCAATCTGATCTGTGTGCTTATGAAGAAAACTTTTTATTTTGCTGTTCCTACAGGAAATCAGGAGATTATTTTGGTTTTAGCTACATTATCTGTAGCAAATTCAGATATAGTGCACCTAAAAACGTTGACCAGAAATTGCATATGATGCTCTGGAATCAGTGCTATGATGGTCACAGTTGAATGTGTCAGCCACCAATAACCACAGTGTTTCCTTGGGATATGGTCAAGAATCAAATTCACTGGTCTCTTCTGAAAGAATTTCGTGAGTGTTATAGGTTTCTATACAAAATAGGTTGAACTGATTTTTACTGTCACTGTGAACATTCGTTTCAACAGCCTTTGCTGTTTCTCACATGACAATTACTGAATATGCTGTATCTGACATCAGAAATGCCTTCAATTCTGGTAAGTTCAAGGGTTTTCCCAAAAGCAACCTGATTTGAACTGTTACTGCTGTATCATGCCTTTTCCAGGGAAACAGTCTGATCAACTGACTCAGAGACGTTTAAAAAGGATTATAATAGGCTCACTCCTCATTAGTCAGCATAGTTACTCCTGTCCAACTACTGGAGTCAGCCCAGATGAGCTAAACATGGGACAGGTCAAGCCAAACAACAGTCCTCTCAACCCTGCTCTGTCTGAAGATTGTGATAGAGGTGAAAATAAGCTGTGAAGTCATCTCTATCATTTTACTTCATTTGTATTTGCAGAGTAAACCAACTCAGAATTGCAAGAATGTCTGAAGCTGGACCAAATTAAGCTCCTTTAACATTTCTGATGCAACCTTGTTCAAGCTCATTGGAGTTTTTACTTAGATGCAAGGAACACTTCCAAAGTGTCAAGCAATAGAAAGATCACAGCAGAAGTGAGTGCATACTGATAGATGACTATATTATCTATAGGGGAAAGCTATTTGGTACATGCACAAAGGGAGATCATAGGACAAGAGGCCATTTGTGATGCTCTGTTGGTATGCACAGGAGTATTTTTTCTTGATGCAGAATAAGTTAATGAACTAATGAATGTCTGTCTGTCTTCTCTCGACTGCTACAGCAGCAACCTGAGATACAGGAGGGCCTCATTCATGTTTGGTTTTTTTTTTTATATATTATGTTGGTGGTACTCCAAAGGTCATATTCACTTGCTGTTGACTGCCTCAGTTTGTGTGATGCTTGTCAAGCACAATAGAATAACAAGCAGAGTAATGATGTGAAAACATTGCATTAATTCAATTATTATTTAATTTATCATTTAATGTTTTCAGTAGGTTTTGCAGAGGACGGGATCGACAGAAAGAGAAAGGTATGGAGAAAGATATCTGGAAGAAGAAAGGTTGTCAGGGCAGTCGGAACCTGGGTGACAAGGAAGTGTGAAAAACATGTAACATGAGACTAAGATGACAGACTTTTTATCTTTTGCTGTTGAGCTAACAATTGACCAAAAAAAAGAAGGAATTACGTAGGCCTTCTAGGATCCAATTAGCAATTGTATAGACACATTGCCGTTTTGGTGGGACTGATACCAGCTCCTTTGCTGGTATATGTTTGTTTGCCAGACCTACTTGAGCCCTTAGGTTCAGGCTCCTACTAGAAGTTGTGGGAGGGAGGAAGCATGAACTGCAACACTTCTGGGGTCTGGGCTAGTAAGAAGAGAGATTTTGGTGGTTCTGAGAATTCCCTGTCAATTGTCACCGGCCTTGTACTGACTTCTGAGGCTTCCTAAGTGTTAACCTCAGTTCCCACCATGAACTAACCTTCTGAACTTAGCTTGCTAAAATAGTTTTGTCATAGAATATTTAAAGTACAAACAGTCTATAAAATGTTAATGAAAAATGGTCTCTTTTCCCTGACATAAGATTAACAAACCCAGGCAAAACTACCAAATGCTGTGCAGCTGTATCTAAGCTGAATAACATGACCTCTTACAACAAACTTCAGTGCATAAATGAAACGAAATTTCTCTAAGAGTTTATTGATGTTTCCCGTTATGACACAGTGCATATGGTTCAATTCATTCAATAAAGTTTTACATAAAAAGAAAATTAACCTATAATTCTGCCATTAACTGCCAACAATTAATATTACCTCTTTAGAAGGAAAGTCCCCTCAGTTTCACTCTTGACAATTCAGCCCCAGAAATTGGTAATTTATCTCTATTACATCAGTGCGCCTTAATCAAAAACAGAGAATGCAATTACTTAAAATGATTTCTAATTTAGTTATGTGCTTTTAAAAAAGGATATTTCATATTAGTGATTTCTTATGATGGGAGGAAAAAAAATCACTCTGTAGCCTTTCAGGAAACACAATATACAGATAACAATCTCTTAATCATATTTTTCTTTTCACAAAACTTCATCTATGAAGTGTTTTGAGAATTAATACGTAATCTGTTCATCTGAGTAATGCCATAGTGAAAGTCTGTTGTATGTAGCCTCACCATAACATGCCTATGAGTCCTCACAAAACATTAGAAGATCCCCTTTGCCTTTGCAAACATGGGGCCAAGTTATTAATGTTTTTGCTTCTAATTATAAATTAGTGGGTTTTCTTCTTTGAAGACTATAGAATCTGGAACATATGACAGCAAAAAAAAGAATAATGAAGTCAGAAAGTTCAACAACAAAGAATCCCCCTGAAACCTTTTTGTCTTTATAGGAGAAAATGAAATTAGATTTAAAACTAGCTTTTAACCCTTTTTCATTTTGAGGCATGTGATAAAAGGTTTCTTACAATGAAGGATGTTCCTATGTAAACTTTTTTTTGTCCACAGTGAAACGTGTATGCTACAATTGTCTTGCTAGTAGTGTGTAATACAATATCTTTTCTTCTCTTTGTTTAATTTCCAGTAAATACTTGCATTAACTTGTAAACAAAATGATATGAAAATTTTAAAACAAAGAAAACATAAAAATAACCCCCCAAAATAGGTAAATTCATGCGTACCTCAGGTGAGTTTTTGCATAAGAAAGATTGAAAGAATGCATGCACATTTTTGCCACTGACTCACTGGAGGTGATAAGAAGAGTAGGAGTTCAGAAACATCACTCTAAAGGCCAAAGCTGCCATCCATCTGATGGGTGATTACACCAGGTGGCCATATATCCCCACTGAAGCTCAGGAGTGCTTCATGGCATGTCCTGGAGTCCTGATGCAGTGATCATTCAGAGCTGGCGGGAGTATGCTGTATATCCATCCTGGTCCTTTCTTCTTTCCCCAAGAGTAAAGGTGTTGAGAAGGAGCTGGTATGCATCTGGATTTTATCATAATATGGGGCAATGAGTTCAATGTTTTTTCTGAATCACTTCCAGAACCAGCTTTTATATATAGCTGGTGAAGAGATAAAGATGAGTTACAGATTGACTTTGGTAAGATGTCCTGGTTCTGGCTGGGACAGAGTTAACTTTCTTCCCAGTAGCTTGGGGGGGGTGCTGTGTTTTGGGCTTGGTGTGAAAGGAGCGTTGATCGCCCATTGATGCTTTGGTTGTTGCTGGG
>NW_009209551.1:0-30895 GCF_000690835.1 Fulmarus glacialis
ATCTTATATTCTTAATGCAATTGTCCAGAGAATTACACTTCCATTTTGCAATGATTTCTTAACCTTCAAAATATTTTTTTTTTCCCATCAAAGCAAATAAAATACCTTTTAGAAAATATTTAAAAGGTACAATTTCTTATATCTTTTTAAATTGGAACTGGGGCTTTCCGTTTGAGGAGAATAAAAAAAATAATTTGAAAAAATGGTCTATATGGTGCTCAGTAGTCACCTCTGATGAGAAATAAATTCACACGCTTTTCAATCTCTTGATTAATGCATTGCTCCAGGATAGAGGAAATACAAATTCAAGTCTCTGATCTTCTTGTATCAGAAGGATCTGATATGAGAAGTTCTTCACCACGGAAAAAGTGGCATCTGAGTTGCTCCATACTCAGGATGAATGCTTTGGTCAGTTGTCCAATAAAGCATGGTAATCTCTCTCTTATCATCCAAAAGAAATTTCTAAAAATCACTAGGATCTTTGAAAGAATGGGATATTGACTTGATTACAAATGCTCTGATGTTTTTTGCCTTTAGATTATGGATGTGCTATTCTGCCTGTTAAGAGGACACAGATCAATTCCACTCAGAACACCATGGAAGAACATCCCTCTCTCACAGCCATAGTCATGTTCATTTCTGAGTGAACAAAAGGAGGATTTATTGGAATTCTACAGAAAAGAGAAAAAGAAAACAAAGAATTAAATAGCTGAATGGTGCCTGTGAATAGGGCAGAAACTTCTCTTATGCAGCCTGACACCTTGTGTAGCTAAGCCTTTATTTGATTCATCTCATTATCAAAGTTTAAGTGATAGTAGCTGGATGAGTACATGATGTAAGTGAAATAAAACCTTTCCTTTCCAGTGCCCTCAATCTCTTGGCAAAGTGGCAAAGGAGAAGACGCAAATCTGAAGTTGTAATTAATTCTTTTTCTTCCTCAAGAACTGAACTTTTGCTTACTTGCTGGATTATATATTTGGGAACTTCTGCCCCCATTCCCCCCACCCACCCACCTTATTCCTAACAATAAGATATTATCAAACTGGAGAAGACTGTGTGGAGATTTGGGGGAATTCCTATCAAATGAACTCTAGAAGAACAAATTAGACAAATGTGAAAGATCTAGGTACAGGTAAGTGTCTCTGGACTAAATAAACTCTTCAGGTCCCTTTCAGCTGTAAGATTTGATAAGGAAGAATGATAAGTAAGTTACCAGCTCTTCCTTACTTGTCTGGTTGTATTATTTTGTTTGGAGTATGGATAAAACAACATCTTCTCAGCCGTAGATGAAAATCTGAACTGTTCCAATGCAGAAGCATAGACTTTCAGCCTTCCAACATAGAAAACCAGACCTCTTACTGATTTGTTAATCAATCCTTTCTTATTCTGGGTAAAGATTGCCTCTCTATTTCTCTTCTGCTGGGCTGATGAAGTGAACTGGTGTCTATTTCAATTACTTATCAGTTTGGTAACAAATTTGGCAAAGCCTTTCACTGAGCTTTCATGGATCCAAAAGCTGTCTTCAGTACTCTGTTTCCCAATACTCAGTCCAAATGAAATCATTCAGGACTGTCAGAGAGAAAGGAATTTCTTACCTTTACACACATACCAAAACAGAGTTACAGAGCTGCTCTTGTGAAGCAGTAGTCAATTATGCTGCTATGTTAACCTGGAAGTGTTCAGGCAGAAGTGTGCTTTGCAAACAGGTGGAAGAGTTACTTTCCCAGCTGCTCATTGCCAGCTCTCCTCACTAGTGAGGTAATCTCTCCTTTAAAACTCCCTTAAATTTCTCAGCAGAGTTGTTCATGTCAAAATTGCAGTCAAAGTGAGGTAAGTTAAGTTAACGGGTTTAAATACAAGATTTTTCCTAAGACAGAACACTCTGAAGCTGTCTTGGCAGCAGCAGAGCCAGCATATCAGAGTAATGGTAAATTCTGCATGGGAGTCAGGATGGACAGAGGCAGTGGTAAGCAGCTGGAGATGTCCATAAGGTAACTTAGATCTAGAAAAGGATACATGTCCAGAGCATAATGCTACATCATCACATTGCAAACATTGTATTTCTTTTCCCTTTCTGTTCACCCTTTCCTTTCCCTCCTTCCCCAATATTGTACTTTCTCTTTGCTAAATCAGCCATTTATGCTGCTGTGTACTGAACCAGATAGCCACATTCACTGATTCAGAGAGAAATGTTTTATCCATAGTTATTCTATTGTTCATGTTAGGTTTATACACTCTCAGATCACCTGGGAGGCTTAGATAGATTCTTGGTTGCATTACTGTTTAAATAAGAGCCACAAGGCGTTTTTCCTGCGTTTATGCTTATACATTGGTTTACTGCTGGCTGCAGGAGGATGGGCACAATGTCTGGTTGTACCAAGCTTTCCCACTGATTTTTGTTTAGTGAACCTGAATTGGAAAAGTTCGTTTGTACCACTTCACTAATGTGGTACTATTCCACCCTGCTGAAGAATTCATATCAGATTTAAGCTTTGCTGAACCACAACTTTTTTCTTCCAGGATCTAATTCACAGCATGGGTTAATGTCTCTGAATCCATAATGTTGATGGGATGGAGAGATGAAAGAAGAGAACCTCATCCAGATCCTGGATCAAAGCATTAGTAACAGGAAAGTGTGCCTGCAGAAGTACTTTCACTAGCTGGAGTGAACCAACTTGGCAGCTCGCAAATTCAAAAAGGGGGAGTTCTCCTCCATCTTGTTTTTCTTTTCCTCAGTCTTGTCTGCACAGTCTTTGCTCAGCTCACCTTGACGTTTAGCTGAGGTTTTTGTGAGTTACTTCATTTCAGTAGCTCAGCAAAAATGCTAACAAAACTGTAGACCAACTGTAGCTTATCAGCTTTTTGCCAAGCTGATAAATAGAATTGGCTCAGCAAGGTATCCTCCAAGCCATGTAACACGAGGGAGGAAACAATGCAAACAAGAGCAGGGGAATGAACAGTGAAATTGTCACTTTTGCTGGCAGAAAGTTACTCAGGCATCTCTGCTGCTCAGGCAAATGTACCAGAAGACTTTAAAAAAGTGGCACTGCTCCTTATCACCTGGGAGATCATCCAAGTCCCATTAAAGTAATTAAGTTTTCATCTTTATTTTAATGACACCTGGATGAGGCGTTATATAAACAGACTGGTAAATCACTACTAGTAAGTTATTAACATGCAATGAACTCTGATCTTTGGTATGGGTGTATATTATTCAAGGATGGTAAGCAGCTAGGAATCAAATACACACTCCAAATTTATAAAGCACTTTGTATGTATCTAGTAACCTTCATACCTAAATCTCAAAGTAATGATTTAAGAATCGTCTGTGATTAGACATCATCACTACTAATTATTTGTTACTTTTCATTCTTTTTCTCTACATTTCCTCTGATTAATTGGCTTGACTTCTGCAAGGTATTGAAACTTGTAATAGGTATCTTAAAAGTAAATAGATAAGCTTTTAAGCATTACAGACAGACTTGTTCCTCAGGTAGTAAACTGAGATGTTAATAAACTCCCTCTCCTACAACTCAAGTCTTCTGTGTTCATCCTCCCTGAAAGAGCTCTTTTCTTTCACACCACCACTTCAATTTCAGTGCTGTTTCTTCACTTCCTCAGCTCTTTTAACTCACGGTATTAACAATTGACAAACAACAGAAATTCACCATGCAGTGTGTATGAGAGAACCCAGTATTGCACACCACTTTGGTTTTCCCTATTACTTTCTTTTTCTCTTTGCCATGTTAGTTAACATTTGGATCCTAAGGTCATACTATATGTGGTCATAGAAGCCTGCTCAAAAAAGATAGCATTACACTTGTATGATTCAAAAGGCTGATAGGGAGTTTTAGGATGAATACTACAAACTCAACTTATTGCATATTCTGCTGCTGACTAGACTTTTTTTTTTTTTTTGGCAGGCAGCTAAACACCACACAGCTGTTCGCTTACTCCTCCAACAGCGGGATGGGAGAGGGAATTGGAAAAAACGTAAAACTCATGGGTTGAGATAAAGACAATTTGATGGGACAGAAAAGGAAAGGAAAATAATAATAACGATAAAAGAATATACAAAACAAGTGATGCACAATGCAATTGCTCACCACCTGCTGACCAATGCCCAATTAGTTCCCGAGCAGCAGCCGTGCCCTCCTGGCCAACTCCCCCCAGGTTTTTTTTCAGCATGACATCATATGATATGGAACATCCCTTTGGCCAGTTTGGGTTATCTGTCCTGGTTGTGTCCCCTCCCAGCTTCTTGTGCACCTCCAGCCTCCTCGCTGGCAGGGCAGTCTGAGAAGCTGAAAAGTCCTTGGCTTAGTGAAAGCACTGCTCAGCAACAACTCAAACATCAGTGTGTTATCAACATTATTGTCATCCTAAATCCAAACCACAGGACTGTACCAGCTCCTAGGAAGAAAATTAACTCTATCCCAGCCAAAACCAGGACACTAGTATAATTCAAAACCATGTAAGCTAATAATTTCATTTGTGATATTTTTTGTGTTTAATGTATGAAAATGCTATTATTCAATAATTTGGCATGGTTTTGCAGAAATAGTCACTCTAGAAGCTACTTTAGTGATATTTAATATTATTATGTGTTTTAGCATTGTTGTGAATTTCATTGTTGCGAATAATATAAGGAGTCATTGCAAAGAAAATTCTCCATGTCTATTAATATGTAATTCAGTCTGTGTCTTCATCCAGTTGCCTATCGAATTCTGTTTCCATCTGCATATACAACTGTTCCTTATGTTCCTTCCCTGTTCCTTCTGTTCTATGTATTTCTGTACATACTTGTCCAAATAGTAGGACTAGTAGTTTTGGATGCCTCTGTGTGTGTGTTTAGTAAATGTAAGCTGGAATTTTCAGTACCTGAAACTCTCTGGCACTGCTAAGTTAATCTCTAAAGAATACTACTGAATGCCTTTGCATAGACTGCATACCTGCCCAAAGAAATCCGCATTACTCTTGAATTCATGTCATTTAGCTCTAATGGGATATGACAATGAAAAATGAGGATGCCTTTGCTCTGCTGGGAACTCTTCTTATCTTTTAACCTCACTGTAGTTCCATGTTGAACAATTTGAAGCAAGCCCCGTGGCACAAGTTTTTCTTTTCTTTTTAGCTAGAAATAAACCATTTTCCTTCCACTAAGATAAACTCCATAATTGATAATAAACTTGATCACCTTTTTTTTTTCTCAGATTATTGAAACTATCCTTAAAAGACCTTAAATTAAGGGTGACTTTTCAATTGGTAATTTTATTACATCAGCTTCCTAAAGGTATAATAAAATTGTTCTGAAACAGTACTAAGAGCTCAGGAAGTGTGATGCAATTAGTGTCTGTATTCATAATTGTGTATCATGAATGCAAGAAAGGTAACAAATGGGATTTTGAATAGCCATACTAGAAATTACTGAAGCTTTTGCTTGGAAGTCAGTACAATATTTGTGAAAATAGCAGTGTAACTCACAGCCTTCATGCAGATATACAAATTAGCAAAATATTTAAATAAATGTTCAAATATGTTTTGTATCTTAAATATAACACAAATATCCATCTAAAAGCAGATACATTAAATCTAAATTTATACACACATATACACATATATATTTATATATACATAAATATGTCTACAACTTTGTGTGTATGTCTACATGCCTTTGTGTATATGTGTAGTGATTTGTGTCTTTAGACTACTACATTGCAAATAAATGCATAAGGGTGGAAAATTGCCTGCACAAATTGGAAAATGCACGAGCAGATTAAGAGCATGCAAGCTGAAAATGTTTCCTTTTGTGGCAATAATAATGCTGTAGCAGCTATGTCAATAAATACATTGTAATTCTATTATATCTTTATGTAGCTGGGTAGATTTACAGAGCAATATCTAAAATTAGCACATGCACGTGGTATGCTTACATTTTGCTACTATTATATCTTGTGTGGATAAAATACAATAATTATTATACTTGAGTAGCATTGTCATGAAATAGTAATCCTAGATTCACTCCAAATTATTTGACTGCAATTATCTTCAGTATAAAGAATACTATCTAGACAGACATGCCTGGTAGTGAGTAAATGTTGCAAAATACCTAACATTATTTACTCAGATAACAGTATTTAGGTACTTTCACTTAACTTGCATGCTGGCTGAAGAAATATAAACAGAGGCTAATGAGCAATGGCAAGATGTGAATTTGCTGGAAGGCTTTTACTGGAAGAAATGAGATTTCAGTGATGTCTCTTCTTACTTCCAATCTTTAATGATCTAAAAGAACAAAGAGCATATTCATGGAATTCAGTGATAATCAGTCTGATGTTACATGGAAAGGAATATTGAACACAGCTGAAACAGAGATAAGACAAAAAGATGAGATGTTAGAAACACGGCAGTAAACAGTAATATGAAGTCAGACGTAAAAATAATGCAAGTTAACATATATACAACTAGACTGAAATAAGGTCACTGCTGAAGTAGGTTTCATCATGCTGGATACTACTATAAAGTATTGAGACATATGAAATATGATACTAGTCAACCAGAGGAAGCATTTAGACACAGGGACATGCTTTCCACAATGTTGAAACTGTGCTCATGATGTCACCTTAGAAACTGTCAGTGCAATGTGATTCTGCAAATGCAGAATTAAAAAATGAACAATATATGCTGATGTTTTTTTCAACAACAGCACAGAGCTCTGTCCCATATACAAAGCTACTTTTCCACTGCCGCTCTGATCTATTCAGATTATGACCTCTTCAGAGCAGGGACTGTATTTTTGCAGAAACCTTGCGTGCAGCAAGGTTTCCAAGATACTATCATACCATCACCATAGGTGTTAATAATTACAGTTCAGTGTGATTTCTTCCTTACACATTATCACAGTATTACCTAATGATAGCCTTGACACTACAAAGGCCTATAAAATAAATCTCTAGTTGATTTAACATAGTTAATATTTTTTGAGTGTATATTGTACATACCTCTAAATATTCATCTTTTGTTGTTTGTACTTGCCAGGTAGCAAAAGCCTTTTTGATTTTGAGTAGATTGGTAAACAGTTTTTCCATTGCAAAACAATTTCTGAGTATTCAAAAACTGTTCCTGTTTGACATTAGGATTAAATCAAAACCTTTTGAAATTTAAATTATAGTGGATAAAATAAAGAGAGAAACTGCAGGATGCTGGAGGACAGCCATCATCAGCCCAATTATTTGGGCCACTGGAGAAAGAGTTTCAAGTTCCTTCCTTGCTCAATTTGAAGTTGGAGATGTTTATTCTGCATGTATATTCCTTTAACTGACTATTCTGAAATGGAAATCTTTCTTGCTGGAGATCTTCATGATTTTGCAAGTAGGAGACTAACTATTCTAAAGTGTAATAAAAAGGATATCCTGCCAAGCTAAAGCTGAACTAGGTCAGAACTTCACGAGGTTTTTTGCTCATGTTTCTTTCCTGCACATCCATTTTGGTTTCATTCATTGTTTGACTTCTACTTAACTGCTTCCCTGCACTGCTATAAACACATATAAACATGGTGGATAACCTGAGGCATCTGAACTGCCCCTTGATGTTTAATTTTAGGCAACTGACATCCTCTCTTACAACTCAGAATAGCAGCCTAATCACTGTGCTAAAATCTTTTCTAATGTAGCACTGATTTCAACTGCAATTTTTCCCCAGAACTCTATCTTAGAAATATCTAAACTTTTTTACTCAAACTTCCATGAAAACTGGTGAATCATTTCTCAAATATACATACAAATAATTAATTAGTGTAAAGAAACAAAGAAAAAAAACTTCTCCCCAGTTCCAGTGGATAAGGCGAAGAAATAAATTGACAAATTTTTTTCATAGCTTCCTGCTCTCTTCTCTGTCCCCATTTACTGTACCATCTGCAATAGGAAAAAATCATCCACTATAGTTTAATAAGTGACATTTAAATATATAAGATCTTGCAACTGTCTAGCAAACACTCTCAGGCTTTTCAGCTTTTTTGTTTCCCACTGTTAGTCTAGAATGGCAGAGATTTGCTCTGAAGAAAGGTGTTGACAAAAAATCATAGGATTATAGTGGGTAGCACTTCACAAACATTAAATATATTTTTCCCAACACCCCAAACTTCCATCTCTTCTATTTCCACATATAAATGATTTTAAAGCAAATTACAAAAAAGCAGACTAGAGGTCACATTCCAGACCACAGCAAAAATCACATCAGCCTGCAGCGTTAGACCTATAGGAATGACATAAGCTGCTAAATATTTTTGTGTATAGCTATGGACACACTGAAATAATTTATGCTGTCTACAGATTGAAATTATTTCTTTGTGTACATCTCAGGGGGGTTCTTTTGCTAGATGAAAACTTCTTAATGTTTATTCTTTGTAATCTGATATTTGGGGAAATATCGGAGTGATTTATCACGGCTCCATAGGAGTGACCCATAGCAATGCACGCCATGGGAGCTGGCAGAATGCAGTGTCTGCCAAGCAGCGTGTCTGCAGCAGTCAGATCTGCTGTGGAGAAACAGACTGTAAGTGCATATGTCAATGGGGCAAACATATTCTGAAAAGAAAATGAAACTAAGCGTATTCCAAACCTGCATGAATAACTGGCTATAACACCAAAATAGGATTCAAGACCCTTCTCCACTAAGTGACCTCCAACAAGTCCTCTTGGGTTTTTTTTCACTTATGTAAAACAAGGATTACCATGAGACTTATGAACATAAGTAATAATAGGTTGCAAAAAAGACAAATGTCAGTTCTACTGGAATAAATAGAAGTGTTATCCTGAAAATGCAGGAAGCTATCTTTGTCCTGTTCTGGCACGGTTGTGCAGAACTGCACCATACTTCAAGGCACACTTTTGGGCATCATACCTTAAGAAGAGTTTTGACCAACTAGACAAGCTAATGCAAGCACTGAGATTGGAAAAAGATATTAAAGAAAGATTGAGAGGGCTGGAATTACTTATTTAGAGAAGACTAATCAAGGATAAGATAACAACTTTTGGTAATGTAAAGTGCTGCTATGAAAAGAAAGTATTCCATGTCCTGAGGGACAGAACAATAAAATAGTGTTTAAATTTAAGAAAATGAGGGTTAGGTCAGTACACAGAAAAACTTCCTGAACATAAGGATAGCTAAGTAAGGAGGGAGAAGTGGAAATGAGAAACATTTAAAGGAAAATATTCCAGAACATTTCCAGGAAAGTTGCCTTCTAAACTTGTTATGAAAGAAGAATACAGGCAATATTACACATACCAGACTGATTGAATTACAGTTCTTGCTCAAGGTCTTATCATCCCTCATACAGACATTAGGTATCATGCTATCACCTTCCATAAATGGGTTTATAGCCTGCCTAACCGCAACCTGAGTCCTGTGTTACAGATCCCAGGATAACAGACGTTACTATGTCATTGAATCTAGCCTGGGATCTCTCTCTGAAAATCTGTGAAATTGCCTTATCAAAATAGCTTTAAACCCACTACTTCAAAATAAGGCATTATTTATTTTTCCATTCATCAGTTCAAAGCATGTTCCTGTCAGCTTCTTCTGATTCATCCTAGATAGCCTGTCTTACCCCACAGCACTCGATATGACCATTCTTCAAACAGATCACTGACTTTTGATGTCTGTCTTTTCAGTCCTGACTAACCAGCTTGTCTCCAAGGCTGGATCATAGAGCAGAACTGGGCAGGCTCCCATTGATAGGCTTCCTATGATAGAAAAAGGAGTTTCTTAGGTTAGGATCAACCCAAGATTTTTTTAAGTGTTCTTTTTGGGGGAGGGGAGTGTGAAAGGAGTCCAGAGTCACCAGTAGCAAAAGTAGCAAACACCCCTGGAGAAAGAGTCTTGATGAAACATTTTCCAGTGCAAAACATTTTTTATTGATGAATTCTCAAATCTCCTGAGATGTTCTTCACAGCTGTACATCTGGCAATGTCGGTTTTGGGGATACTTCTGACTGGATCATTATTTTACTTTTCTTCTTCAGTTTCTAACTCTGCTTTCATGCTCCTTTAGAGTAAATGATATACAAGCAGGTGGACAGCAACATGAGAGGCAGATAGAATCAGATATGGTATTCATAAAATAAAATTCAGATATTTTCCAAGTTCATGATAGACATTGAAAAAGCTAGTTCTATTTTAATAGTTTAAGAGATTTTTTGTCACTTCCTTCCTAAATAAAGTAGAAATAAGTTTCAATCTTTGAGAACTGCACAGACTATGAAGTGTCAATAGCTTACTTTTCGCAAGGGAAGAAGTTAGTATTCCAGGAAACAACTGAGACTGAAAATTCTTTTCAATGCTGCCAATAGAAAAAGGCAGAGACAAAGGAATTTTAAGATCAGAAGCAATCAGAAATCAAAGGTCAGAGAGGAGGTTATGATGGAGAGCTTGAAGTGATGATGAGTAGGAGGAAGGGAAAGGCATTACTTAAAATCTAGCCATCAAATTAAGAAGAAAAGAAAGTGCTTTTATTTTCCTTGATGGAGTGTAGCATTTCTCTTGAGAGTGCTATAACATCCTGCGGACATCGCAGAAGCACCATGAACTGATCATTTGGTGAACAAGTCTGTAATGCGGCACCTTCAGTCTATATTGTGATAACAAGTGGGATTTATCAATTTGAATATAAGATGCAATTTTATAAGACTGTTAATCATATGAGATTTTTACAAGGGACCATTTTATTTGAATCCTTGAATGTTTCTTGTCCTTAAATTTCACCTGGATGGTTTAAATTAAGGAGAAAAACTTTTTTCTTCTTCTTCTTTTTTACCATATCAGGATGTAATAGGCTTTTAGAAAACCTCCCAGTCTTGATTTGAAGCTATCAAGAGATGTAAAAACCTGTCACTGGCATTGAAAGATTTTCTTCCATAATTGATGAAAATGCACAACTTATTTCCAACGTGAATATCTAGTTTCAATTTCCAACTACTGGTTCTTGTTATGATGTCTTTCACTAGATAAAAGAACTCTGTAGTACTTAATGGTTTTTTGGGGGTTTTTTTGGTTATTTTCTGTGAAGATACTTACCCACTGAAATCAAATCACCTTACAATCTTCTTTTTGATGTGTTCTGTATTTCACTTTAAGGTACTTTCTCCAACGCTTCCATCATTTTTGCTAATCTTTTTTTCATGAACTTTTCCTAATTTTTTTCCTTCTTTTAAAATATCTAGAGACCAGAATTATAGGGAATATCCTGAAAACATTCTCAGCAATGGTAAAATCAACTATGAACTCTAATTAACTTTTCCTTCTCCAAGAAGCAGATTACTTCTTATTGCTACAGCATTGTTCTGAAAGCTGGTTATCTTGCCACTATGACTCTTAGATCTTTTCAATCTCTCCTTTTCAGGAAAAAAAATCTTATTCTGCAGCTGCAAACTCCATTATTAAATTAATAGCTTTCTATCTGGTTGCATTAGAAATATTTCATTTGGATATGACTGGTTTATCAAGCTATCCAGATTACTTTATGGCATCTACATTCTCATTATTATTTACCATTGTGATAAATTTTATGCCTTCCACGGGTTTTATTGCTGGTGATTAGATAATTATTTCCTTATTATGTCTCACTGGACAGTGTTCTGTTCCCTCTGGAACTCCATTCTTCTGTATAGTGATGATTAACCACTGATGGCTTTTTTTTAAGACGTCACTTAACCAGTTCTTGATCCGTTCAACATATTGTACGTTATGATACTGTACTGTGCCTACTACCTAGATTTATTAAACAGTGAAAATTAACGGCCTGGAAACCTTCTTAAAAGTTCTTTCAACTTCAGATCTCTCTAGCCTGCCTTCAGCAAAGACTGGTCTCTTCATTAAGGAGACATCAGAAATCATGCTTATGTAGTGTCCTTCTGCACTAGAAGGTAATCTATCATTACAACTCTATAATAACTTGTTTTCAGCCAAACAAGGTTGACACTAGCAACACAGAGGGCAATTTACATTCAGGCTTTCCTGCTTTTCCCTTCATGAGATGAAAACAACCGTTAAGAAGATTTTCTACCTAAAAATTGTTCCAACATCTTGAAAATCTGGAATTGTCTCTGCATTCTGATGTAATATTCCTTTTATCTGTCCCAATAGATTATTACCAGTGATTTTCCAAACCACCTTACAATTCTTGTCAGAATTGAAGTTACATCTCCTCTATTTTTGATTGAGGAAGACAATGTACCATGATCAATGTACCAGAGACGTCCTCTGTCTCTCAGCAACAAGGATGCATTGAAGACAGGATCCCATCCCATCTTCAAGTTCTTTTGGATTAACTTCAAGTGGTAGTGTGTAGCATAAGAAAGATTACCTACCAATATAACCTCTCAGAAATGCATCATCTGCCTTTGTGAGTGAAAGAAACACTAAGGAAAAAGGGGACTGAACAGAAAATTAAAAATCTGTTCTTAAATCTAAACATAGAAGTAATAATTTCAAAATTTTTTAGGAATATACTAGCTGCACAGTTCTGTTTTCAAAAACTGGTGACACTAAGCAAACAACGTTTGCAAGATATTTTGAAAAGGGTATCTGGGATAATTTTAACTTCTGGGAAAAAATGTCAGTGTCCTGTTGATATCAAAAGGAAAAAAAAATCATACAGTTAGAGGATGGATGATATTTTTAGGCTTAGACTGGTTCAGGTACTACAGGGAAGAATATTCAGGTCATTGAGTTTTAGAAACCCCTCTCACCAATCCAAAAATAGTCATGTTAGGTTACAGCACAGTCCAACTAGTCCTCACTCCATATGACAGTGGTGCTGCAAGATTCACAGAGACTGTCCAACAAGAGGACAGAGTAACATTTGCTGGTGCATTTTACAGCCTCTAATGAGCCTCTACTTCAGTCAATGCCTGAGCCAGGGGTCGTAGTTTTGTCCAATCACCTTTTGAAGTACTGTGGACTTGTAGTAAATTGAAGTGCTTTCACTTGGGGATCTATAGTTTGTGTAATATACAGAATCATTAAATTTGTCTTATTTACATGTGCCATACTGGTTTCATTTTATGCCCCTAGCTCACAGAGGGAGTGAACAATCATTGCCATTCATGATTTTTGAGACCTCCATCATATTTTTTTGTACTGTCTTGTTTCGAGGCTGCAGTCTGTTTCTTTTATAGAAGCTGTCCTTGTCATATTCTTTCTATATCTTTTCTAGTCCAATTCTGTTCTTTGTTTTGTTTTGTTTAACTCTTGATTTAACTTTACCTCCTTGAAAAATGCTTCCATATCATAAGGAACCAGAATTATTTCACATGTGGATACACGACCAGTTTGTACAGTGTTGTAATGATACTGGTACTGTTGTTGATTGATCTTTTCCTAGTTTCTCTCCTGCTCCATCTTGCTTTTAGAAGATTTTCTTCTCTCATGGTCATAGCAGCTAGAGACCTCTTTCTTCTTTTTCATATAATGCAGAAAACACCGATTACCATATGTAAGAAGGTTATAGAAGTTTCTTATCAGTCATTCTCTTGCATAGCCAGCTAAGATAGCAGGTTCTCCTAGAGGACTGTGTTACTTGCCTTAGCTGAGCTCCTTTCTCTGAGCTCCTTTCTCATAGGGTATGTAAAAAAGGCTGAGTAGACTTCGTGGGGGTTCTGGGTCATTAGAGAGTGTCAGGATATAGTCCCTCTTAACATTTGCTGAGCTCTAAAATAGATAACTGTGTATAATTATCTATAGGTTGAATAATTTGTCACTACCATTTTTATGTATAGTGTACTTAATTGTTTTCTTAAAATTATATTCATTTACTGGTTTTCATACTAATGAGTTAGAGAACATTTTCCAATCTTCATTTGCACTTCCTATTTTCAAATCAATTTAAGTAAGCACTAGGAAAGGGAGTGTATTTTATGTACTTTAGGTCTGTCCTCGGCCAACAAAAGTGCAGATTGATGCATCACAAATACTGCTTTTGTGAACTCCCTGCTCCCCAAAAGGCATATCTTTTAGACAAATAAAACAGTGGGATTAAGTTAATGGAGGAAAAGAGTAGGATAGTAAATTCATAAAATTTCAAGCTATTACAGCAGTGAGCAAACTTCATTGGATTTCTCAGTCATTGCAATCACTATTACAAGGAAGGATTTGTTCTGTATTTCTTGCACTTGTTACAGCCTTTATCATTAGGATGATGAATTTAATTCCAGTGCCTTGTATATTTCTTGAATTACAGTGGTGTGCCCTGATCCCTGACCTTTCCAGTTTTAAGTCATTTCTGAATAGCTGGAAAATCTTTTGTTTTGTTTTGTTTAACTGTTGTTGTAACTTCATCTCCTTGAAAAATGCTTCCATATCACAGCATCTCTCTCCATAAAAAGTTGAGGAGCAGGAGCTCTCTTCTACATGGTGTGAGCATAATTTAAAAATTTGAAAGGTAGAGGCTCATATTTAATTTTCCCTTGCTGCCTGACACAAGTCTTTCTCTTATGTGTAGATAGAAAGGAAGAGAAAGAAGGAAGATGTTATTGGCTTCAAAACAAATGGGAAATGGAAACAGTGCCAAAGCCACTTGGTGCTAATATGGAGCAGATGATAGCCAAAAAAGTCAAGGATTCCGAGGTCTGAGAGTAGGGAGGGAAAGAATACAGCAATAATTAAGAAAAGCATGCAGTTGTCTATGTACGTGCACTGCCACACAAAGCATCATCATTCTCTTAATGAAAAGCCACAGGTATATTATATCAAACCTACTTTGCCTCAACTATTATGAAAAAAACCCTGAGGTTCCTGGGGAAGTTGCACTTTTAGCTAGAACAGACATGCATAACAGGCTGTTGTTCTACAACATCTTGCATTTCTGTAAGCATATACAGTACAAAGAATAAGCAAAGAATGGAATTTCTTTGGGCAATGAAAAGGTCCCACCCTCAGTACTGGAACTGTGTTATTTCTAAGGGTTCACAGAATTCATTGAACATTGCCATTTCCAAGAGAGAGATAGAGGCAGTTGCAATGAGTTTCTATTATAATGTATCTAGTATCTGCCTTTTGCTTTGGCTGTTAAACACTTTTTGCCATAAGTTATTTCAGGAACCTTCCTTCTGGAAAACAGTAAGACATCTATTAATTCAAAAAGCCTCGATTTTCAGCAAAGTGATTTTCTTTATAGCAACATTTCACCTGAAATAAAATATATTAACCTTTCTATCCCTCTCCTCTTTCTCTTCATAAGCTCCAGGAAAATGTTGCCATGGAATATTTAAAACAGCTCAGTTTACTGTGGTCTCATTTCAGCTCACCCCCAAGCAAGAGATATTGTCCTAGAAGTTCAGACGCATTCTGAGCACTAAATAGTAGCAGGAGTTGAGCAAAAAGAAATTGGGGTTAGTACCCTGTTGTTCTCACATTCTTTTCTATCAAGGTGTGTAGAGACTGAAAGCTAACGGAGAGAGAGCGTACAACTGAAATGTTTCAACATAAGGTGCAAAAGTTTAAAGTAATCTTTATTTTTAGCTTGCTTTCCACCTGAACTCAGGCTATCCTCTCTGTGTGTTTAATGTCATCATTACAATTATTCTTCCCTCTTGACTGAATAATAAGCTGTGGTTTCCTGGTCCCAAAATAACTTCTTATGACTTGTACTTACTATCTTGGTCCCACTAAGTACGATGGAAGTGCAGTAGCTCTCATGAAAGACTTTTTCCGTTTATATTTTTTCCTTCCTTTCTTTTTTAGAAAAATTCTCAATAAAGAATTTATGTCCTCAAGACGTCATCTTCTTAACATTAGGGAAAAATCAGACAGAGTTCCTTTGTGTTAAAATTTAATTGTGAGAATTTTGTACACAATATGAAGAAAACTTTCCCATTTTTATCTTACAAATATATTAAGAAAATCTGGTCAGCTCTGTATAATAAAGATTCAGTGGAAATGAGGATATATACATCTCAGTGCCTCATAATTCATATGTGCTTCCCTTTCATCATGAAGCCTCTTGAAGGTTTTCATATGTGCAATGAACCCATAACTCACTGGTTATGATCTTCTGCTGAAAACAAAGATATTATTACTTCTGAGACCTTTTAAATGTTAATTGTAGGGTTTGAAAAATGTTTGTATAACCATTTTCCCACAAAAAACATTTCTGTTTTTCCTTTTTTTAATGTCAGAAAATGATATGTGACTGGGTATTTACAATGAGATTAACAGCTTCATATTTAAAATTCCATTTCATTCATCACTTATAAAAACTTGTCCTTTTTTTTTTTTTTTGTTGGAACTTAACAGTAAAATAAAAGTTACTATGGTAAATTCACCCTTTCTTAAAAAGGAATGAAAATTGAAAAGGAAGTTTTATTAAGTATACAAAGAATGATAGTACCCTCAGTGCAATCTCTGGAACGTAGAGGGCACTGTTACATTGATGAAGATAACATTTTACAAAGGGAACCATTTAGAATTGCTTTTAATGTTAGGAACTAAAGCACCAGTATGCTATAGGATAGTGATAGTTATGATGTAGCTGTTCCTGTCTGCAAACAGGCAGTTCATACAAAATGTAAATGGAATCACATATGCAGTGTATTTATCTAGAATGAGTAAGAAATAAAAATCTCTATGTGGACATTACTTCTATTTATTATTGTTGTTGTTGTTGTTATTATTATTATTATTATTGTTATTATTGTTATTATTTCTTTGAGTAAGGTTTGCCCTTTATACTAGTAAATTCTGTGGCTTTAAAACAGATTCATACTATTCTAACTTGCAGAGATGCATCCTTAATTCTCCTAACACATTTTGGAAAGGATATTTAGCACATAACTGGTAGATCGCAAAGTACCTTACACACTAAGGAGAACCATAATCACTATTTTACAGATAGAGAAACAGGGTAATTTTGCTTCTGCTCTGCTGGCTTCATGAGCAAGAAGTCTACTCATAGCAGTGCCATAGTTCTTTGTTCCTGTCATCTTATCCTTCCCCTGCTGCCCACAACCAACAGCAATACTGGAAGAAGAGGAGCTCTATGCAGACTGTTTTTTTGAATGGTCATACTTTATTCTCTGCTCTGGAAGACTGTGCAATTAAGAACTACACTTGTAGGTCAGATGACAGAAAGCAGGCAGCATTTGTGAGACTGTGAGACAGGCGGAGAACAGCAGGTTTTCTGGTTGGGGGAGTTAAGGTCATATAAGAGACAAGTCTAAAGACCATACAAGAAGCCCTTTGGAATTGGCTGCAAAACCTGTTTTGGGGCAGCACAGCCTCCTGAGGAGGGTCTGGGTGGGTCTCAGTAGACATTGTACTCAGCCACTGGCTAGAAAGTTGTTTAGAACTACTCTGATACTTCAGGTCCACACTGCATTTACTATTCAGTTTCACTGGAAAAGAATCCTCACACAGGCTGAGGTTCATTACTTCAGGAGCAAAGATGCTAACACTCCCACACTTGCTGAAAGACTGAGAAGAAAGGCAATACCTTCTTCGACATCATCTTGTGTCTTGTAGCCCAGTCTTCTTTTGTGTGTGTTTGTTTACTTGAAAGCAATGAAATTGTACAGTAAGTAAGTTCTGAATATTTCAATTCACTTCTTTATGGAGGGAGCTTGGTGACTTTAATAGATACCTCAGTCTGGAAACTCCCATGACAATTGTCATGAATCTTACAGAACACATAAAGAAACCACATTTTCCTAGCAAATCACATTAAATGTAGATTTAAGACAATGGCCTGGGATCTATTTTAATTAGAGCTTCCTAAGTACCACCATATAACATACCTAGTGGCAGTGACTCTCTCTTATGCTGGAAAACCATGACTGTGTGATTAGACCTATTTGCTTGCTATTATTCTGTTGTTTGCAGGTAGCCTGAGGTTAAAGAGAAGTATCCAGCTTCCACTGTTTTTTCTACCTACTTAAATAAATGGGTGTATATGTATACTAGTTCAGTTGAAGGTGGTTGATTTTCTTTAAAGTACAATTGATTAGGAATGCAGCCATAGGCAAGAAATTAAAAGGACATAGTATTGATACCAAAACTGTTGTTTAAATGTGTATCAGCTGGCTAAGGATGCTATTACATTTGGAAAATCATGCCATCAAAATTCATCAAATATGACCTGAAAAAAAAATCTGCTGATTCTTTGGTCTAATTCCCATTATTAAGTCTTAAAATAATCCTTCTCCTGAGACTTTTAGTTTCTCTGTATACTGTTATGAACTTGTAGTGCCATAAGTCACAGTGCTATCTTAAAATTAACTACCAATGTTGATCCCTGCCGTCAAATACCAGAGTCCACTCTTGCTATTTCCAGCTGAGACCATATTTTTCTTTATCTAATTACCCCTTATAGAATCATTTCTCTGCTGCATATTAAGATTATGCTGGAGAACACTTCTATAATTGTGTGTGAAGAGGTATATGTACTGAAGATAAGAAGAAAAAAGGTAAATTTTTAAGTGAAATTTTAGAAAATTGAATATAATTGACTTGTCTGTCATTGTAAAAACGGTGAGTATGGTCCTACTGTGAATAGAAACTTTGCTGTTGCCTGAAGATAGACTAGGACTAGGTACTAATCAAATTAATCTTAGTTTAGAAAGATATCTAGAAATTAATAGTGTCATTTGTATTTGATACACACATTTTCAATACAATGAAAATTTGTTATAGTGATATAGTCCATGTTGAAAGCTAGCTATTACGAATCAATTACTATTAGCAGGTAGTTAATCTGAATTTCCATACCCTTACATTTTCTAAAGTAAAACAAAAAAATTTCCAGGAACACCTCTAAAAAGCAATCCCGTAAATAATTGTGATACATAACATTATTCTTGTAATATCAGCTCCTGGAGTCAAGTGACTCATAGAAAATAATTTTGGGGATTCTGATCAAGTAATTTTCTGGACATTTGTGATAACACAGATAAGTTCAAAAATCTCAAAAATCAAGTTAAAGGAACCTCCAACATTTAAAGTTATTTTATGAATGGTATCAGATCTTGTAATGTTAGGAGTATGACTGTGATTTTGAAATGCCTAGAGTTATTTTACATTTTTGTAGCTCCATGCAACAAATTATGGGTATATTTGATAAATATATTTATTAAAGAGCTTTTAGTATTTAATTCATGCAAATTTCAATTCATTCCAAAATTGCTAAAAAATATGTTTTCTTTACAGTATTTTTTATTCCAAGTATCAAATAATATCCTTTTTTTTCTCTGTCTCTTTCTCTAAATGTCACTTGTCCGAATAAAAGATATTCAATTTCAGGTCAGGAAGTAGTTTTGAAAAATTGCATAAGCTAGACTAATGCTTTGTAATTCAGAATCCTACTTAAGAAAGAGTGGGAGCTCTGCTAGAAGCAGTGAGAAGGACTAAAGAAGACTGATACTTTCTCATATCCTGGAAGACTGTGAAATATTGGATGCAAAAATTTGACCCAGCAAATTTTTTCCATGTCATAGTTGTGGCATGTTTTCAAACTCAGTGATATATTTGAACTCTACACTGCATGATGCTTTTTCCAAACACGAAAAACTGCAAAGCATCCTACCTTAACTATGTCACAACAGTAAGACTGAATATTTCCTTTTCAGAGTTTCTGGACAAGACATGAAAGAAATATTTCTCAAGCAATAGTTTAAATCTAATTCTAGTTTAAAAAAAGCCCTGAAAGTAGCTGAAGGAGCCAGATGTATCTGGCATAGAGAGAGAGTTAGGTGCCTTCGAACTAATTAACTGCGTAACAGACTGGGAAGACATGAAGAAACATTCTTCATGTGGTTTGGAAGAATTATGCATATGAACTGGCAAGCCTTTGACAAATAAGGAATTTTTATGACTTTAATAGAAGCCACAGATATTTCTTGACATACACTCAGCATATTTACAATTTACAGCTTGCAATTTAAAGTTTTGTTAAAAAAACCAAACTTACCATTAAGCATGCCTATTGATGGAGACAAAGATCCACAGACTTTATATGAGCTGTGTCATAAATGAGTTTCTTTTTTGCTTAGCACTATGTATTCAAATAGACAAAGAAAAAAGATAGTTTAAATGCTTATGAGCTAAGTGGTCCTAAATGCTTTTATTCTTCTGAGTCTGATTCATACTAAGAAGACAGTCTTTTCTCTTTAAGGTAACCTGTCATAGCTGATACATCTTCTGGGACAGTCCCCTATGACTCTTGTGTTCTATTCCGCTCCTGGCAAGTCATAATAATGTCACATTCAGAAAACCTCAACTCTAGCACCATAATTATCACTGTTTTTCTTTTCCAGTTCAGTTCACAGCTCTCTTAACCCAACCACTTGCAAAAGAATTCTTCATGCTGCAGTCTTGTCGTCTTCTCTTTCATTTCACGTTGACAAGCTCCTTTCCTGTTAGCAGACTTTAACCAGCAGAACAGCAGGCTTTGAGGAATTTTAATCATAAATCAGAATGAAGAAAAGCCAGATCGGCAATGTTCAAACTGTGGAGAAAGAAACCTTCTTATGCTAAGAAGGACTAGATCTTATAAGTGAGAGTTTATGCATGAGAGACAGGAGATACTCAAATATCATGATCATGTTGGATCTTCTATGCACCTGATTGGGTTGGTTTATAGTGACTTGTTTCAGACAAAGCTTTCGTGGAAAACAGAGAAGTCCCAAAGGAAATGAAAGGATTATGACAAACTGCATAAATCTTAAGAACAACGTGTTTCAGGAAATGTTTTTATTGAATGAGGGCTGCTTCTTTCTGTCTAGAACTGCAGACTGTTGAGATGCTTAAAAATGTAATGTCTTTTTCCTCCCACAAACTCTGCCAGCTCCATACTTCTGACATCCTCAGTTTCTTTGACAAGCAGTAGGTATAATAGGGAAATTTTTCAATTCACATTTTCTGAAAATTGAATATGAAAAAGGCATCAAGAAAATATCCTAACGTTTACTACATTATTCATTTTAAGACAAAGTGAGATTGGAACGTGATTTCATACTTTTCAGTTCACAGAACTACCTATATAATTTCTTGAAGACTGAAATACTACCCACTTTATCTTTTCTTCCCATAATGCAATTCATTTCACAAGCAAAAGCATTACAGATTGTCTGTGCATCTAGTTATTTAGTTCGAAATGTTTCTGAGCATTAATTAGTGCTTCTGTCAACATATTCATTTGTGCCATTCAGAAGACATGCAAACCACCCACACGTGTTCTATTGCCCCAGCTCCCGGAAGGTTTGAATTTGAACAATACAATAAGATGCTTTCGAAAAGGATTTCAATCACACGGGATTTTTTCTATATCGTTTGTAAAGCAGAACTTGGGAATTACTTTCTTTTTTTTTTTTTTTTTCTACAGGCACATTCTGCAAACTATATGAATGAATATCCACTGTAAAAATCCCATAAAATAATTTATTCCCTATAAATTTTTCTTCTGACACTTTTAGAGAGATACTTGTAGTAGTAAAACAGCTGTAAGAATGAAAGTGTACAGACATGTTACTTCACAATGGGATGATAAATAGGCATTCATCAGTACTCAAAAGTATAGAATGATTACTAAATGAAACCTGACAAATTTCCAAATTCTACTTTTGAAATGTTCAAAAACAGCAGAACAGTATAAATCACAGTATTGGAAATGGAGACTAGCCCAGAGTTGACTAAAATTTCCATCTCTAGAATATATTTTACCGAATTTCTTAAAGAGGTTCAACAAACTGTTATACGAAATAAATCACAATTTTTTGTACATAAAGAATGGGAAAATGCCTTGTTAGGACACTTGTATTTTTATTTTTATTGAGCCCTGAATTTTGCTGACAGTTCTTGTTCTGTATTTCCTTCATCCTCACAGCTTCATGTTGATATGACTGCTCTCTCTTACGAGAGCTAGCACAGCCTTGGCAGATAGAGTTGTTCCCACACAGCTGCCCTGAAGAGCCGTGCAGTGACAGATGCATGACAAAACTGTGGCGCCTACTCTGAACACCTGAACGTCACATCCTGAGAGAAAGATGCCAGGCATATCCTGGCAATGTGCAATGTCACAAACGGGAGATAGGGTGAGACTGTATTTGCCATTTTAATGGACAATGTCTTCACCAAAAAGTGAATGCCAGGTCAGCTCAAGATAGGCATGAAGGGAGGCAAGAATATGAGAAAATGTTATAAGGTTAAATAGACTTTCCAGTCAGATTAAATATCGCTGTTTGAAGAAAGGAGGGAAATATGAGCATTTTTAAGTACTATTCCATCCATTGCTTTTGAAAGTACTAGATTTTAATTTTTTGCATATTTTTTCTGATTTTGGGAGATGTATTTCCTTTAGAAATACTCCTCTTTCTTTTCTAATCGCCTTTAACCTTTATAGCTCTCCTTTGTCCTTTTCTTCTTTTATCTTTTTAAGAAAATAATGATGAAAAAATAAAAATAGGAAAAAGGAAGTAGAATCATAGAATCATAGAATCATTAAGGTTGGAAAAGACCTCTAAGATCATCGAGTCCAACCGTCAAACCAACACCACCATGCCCACTAAACCATGTCCCTAAGCGCCTCATCTACACGTCTTTTAAATACTTCCAGGGATGGTGACTCAACCACTTCCCTGGGCAGCCTGTTCCAAGGCCTGACCACTCTTTCAGTAAAGAAATTTTTCCTAATGTCCAGTCTAAACCTCCCTTGGCGCAACTTGAGGTCATTTCCTCTTGTCCTATCGCTAGTTACTTGGCAGAAGAGACCAACACCCACCTCGCTACAACCTCCTTTCAGGTAGTTGTAGAGCATGATGAGGTCTCCCCTCAGCCTCCTCTTCTCCAGGCTAAACAGCCCCAGTTCCCTCAGCTGCTCCTCAGAAGACTTGTTCTCTAGACCCTTCACCAGCTTCATTGTCCTTCTCTGGACACGCTCCAGCACCTTAGTGTCCTTCCTGCAGTGAGCGGCCCAAAACTGAACACAGTATTCGAGGTGCGGCCTCACCAGGGTCGAGTACAGGGGCACGATCACCTCCCTCCTCCTGCTGGCCACACTATTCCTGATACAGGCCGGGATGCCATTGGCCTTCTTGGCCACCTGGGCACACTGCCGGCTCCTGTTCAGCTGGCTGTCAACCAGCCCCCCCAGGTCCTTTTCCGCTGGGCAGCTTTCCAGCCACTCGTCCCCAAGCCTGTAGCGTTGCATGGGGTTGTTGTGACCCAAGTGCAGGACCCGGCACTTGGCCTTGTTGAACCTCATACAGTTGGCCTCGGCCCATCGATCCAGCCTGTCCAGGTCCCTCTGCAGAGCCTTCCTACCCTCGAGCAGATCGACACTCCCGCCCAACTTGGTGTCGTCTGCAAACTTACTGAGGGAGCACTCAATCCCATTCCCAATTTTCCTTTTTTTGTCTTTTATATTGGGTTAGACAATGAAAACTCTTCCATTATTTGAGTATACACATGTGTCTCCAAAACCAAAAAGATAAATGAATATGCTTTATGGTCATTTTATTTTTAGCCTAATGAAAAAGTCTGCAATTCTCAAAAGCAGGCAGGCATCTAAAGTCAACCAGATTTTTACAGATATGAAGAGACTGAGTGCTTGTGAAGGTATTAGGCCAAGTGGCTAATGGGATGTTGTGGTTTAAGCCGGCAGGCAGATAAGCACCACACAGCCATTCAGTGGGGTGGGGGAGAGAGTTGGAAAAAAGATAAAACTTGTGGGTTGAGATAAAGACAATTTAATAAGACAGAAAAGGAAAGGAAAATAATAATAATTATAAAGAATATACAAAACAAGTGATGCACAATGCAATGGCTCACCACCTGCTGACGGATGCCCAGCTAGTTCCCGAGCAGCAGCCGCGCCCTCCTGGCCAACTCCCCCTAAGATTTTTTTGTTCAGCATGACGTCATATGGTATGAAACATCCCTTTGGCCAATTTGGGTCATCTGTCCTGGTTGTGCCCCCTCCCAGCTTCTTGTGTATCTCCAGCCTCCTCCTGGCAGGGTAGTCTGAGAAGCTGAAAAGTCCTTGACTTAGTGAAAACACTGCTCAGCAACTACTAAAACATCAATGTGTTATCAACATTATTGTCATCCTAAATCCGAACCACAGGACTATACCAGCTACCGTGAAGAAAATTAACTCTATCCCACCTGAATCAAGGACATGGGACAAATTAGATCATGACAGACTTTCTCTAAAGTACTTAAACTAATCACAGTCTTCAAACCACTCACAAATACAGATCTGAGACAAAAAGACTAAGTATCAAAGAGCATATCCATTCCTCCCGAGAAAATAGCTTTTCACACATGCTGGCATAATATTTCAGAAGTTGGATATATTTTAGAATCATTGCCTTTGTGTCAAATTCATCAGAGGGGAGCAAGAAAAACAATTACCTCAATTTCAACCATGATAAAGGCAAGCAGCACTGCAGAAGGTTGGTTATATCCACACTGATTGCATGAATGTTGATGGGAACTGTGCTGTGCTGTGTGAGACTGATAGAGATAATAAGAAACCACTGGGTTTGTTTTCTAAATTTTTTAGGACACTGTAAGGGGTTTAGAGGGTTAGAGAGGATTTACGTCTGAAAGGGAGAATCCTAACAATGTCTGTGAGGACTTAAGTATCAGAAGCACTGGCCAGACAGATAATTTTAAAATCAAATAGTAAAATAATTTTTGCATCCCATTGATTTGTGCATTCTCGTAGCCTTTGGGAAAGTTTACTCTTTACTATGATATACCCTGCAGGTTTATTTGCTGAAATACTTTACTCTGAAATCTTGTTACCGCTACTAATGTTATCCCCACTATTAATGTTTATCCAAAAGGGCAGATGGAAGTATGTTATGTGCTTGGGTTGTTGCAGCAGAAGGGCATTACACTCCCTGGATATACTCGCTTATTTTCTGCCCCAGCCTTATTCTATCATGCTCAGGTCAGGGCAAAATAACACCGTGTATGTTAGCTGGTTACAAGAAGCTCAGACTTTTGGTTTCCAGGCTCCACATCTTTGCTTTTCATCTCCCGCATCTTTTTCAGGGCATAGACCGGTGGAACAGCTACTTGTATAGGAGTCAAAACCTGTAGGCTGCACAAACTAAGGGGCCTTTAATTCCCAGAGCGTCAGAATGTTGCGATCTTGTACCCTCTTTTTAATGGCTTTAAAGCTGTATATAGAGCCTTTGAGCAAAAGAAACAGGAAAGAAAAAAGATCCAACACCAAAACCAGTTCTGAGTTACATTTTTCCCCAGCTGCAACCTTTTCTTCCCAAATATTAGCAAACTTTAGCATTACGTATTATGTTTTTGGAATACACAATTCTCTGAATATTTTACATATTAAATGTGTTCATTTTAAAGACTTTAATAAAATAATTGTTTCAATAAAATATGTATTTCAACCACCTATGGCAACAAGGAATTTTTTTGAAAAGGAAAATAAAGAAACTTGATTTTTTAAAATGGATTTTTAATTTCTCTTTCACAACTGAAGGTGAAACAATTGTTGTGGTTACTGATACTGCATTGAAATTACTAAGAAACATTTTTCTTTAGTGTATATGGTGCTTTTATATCTGTTTTAATTTCTATGCCTTTCTTGCAACACCTTTTGATATAACAAATTCATTTTCTCCTCTTTGGATGAATATAACTTTTGTATCTCATACATGTCTTCTGTATGTACAGGAACAGTCCATTAAATTTTAATGTTAGATTTCAGCTTCTAACTGTGATAAGACCACACTGTAGGTGAACTATTCATTGTAACCAGAATAATAGAATACCTTAGAAAAACAGTGAAAGAATTAAGACTTTTTTTTAAGTGTCATTTCATTATAAGTGAGTTCTTTTTAAGCAACTTTTTGCTCCATCCTTGTTACTCTGATGGCAGAAATTCACTGGGGGCACAATTTAGCAATTTAAGTCCTCTGTGGATTTTCTGTCATTCCTACAGTGCTGTTCACCCAAGTAACACAGACTTGAAAATTTTCTGTCCACTGGCACATTGCAAAGATTAAGAAACTCTAGAATTTTGTTAGAATGAGAAGATCTGATTCAAATCCTGGTAACCTCTTCCCAGGTTTAGACATTTCTCTACCACCAAGTCTTTATTCCAGATGAGAATACACCACTGAGAAGGTGACATTCACAAGCCTTAAGAGTGGCATAAAAGTTCGTACTGTGAACTAAAAGAGCAATATTAGAAGGTGGCGGGAAGTATAATGTAAATTGTCTTTTCTGAGCAGTTTCTGTATGCAAATCTTCTTTGTACCATAGCTTGATTTGTTCTTTGCTATCAATAGCATATAAATCCTTAGAAATACCCTGAAGTACATTAGGGTTTTTATTTCATCTTAGGTGAGTTTATTTCATTACAAGTGAGTTCTTTTCAGACAATTTCCTCCCCATTCATGTCACAGTGTGACTCACAGTTTCTTCATGTTTCTTTTAATAAGTTGGACAGGTAACAAAAAAAAAACCTAATTTATTTCTTTCTTTCCTCCTTGAAGGAGTGCACAGGAGATAGAGTGTTGCAGAAATCAGGTGAAGGGCTTTAATTCGAAGCAGTGAAGCCTAGAACAGCTTATTGTGCTTTTGATAAATGAGATTAATTTAATATCTCCTTTTCAGATGTCCTTCAGATGTTTTCTTAGTACTAAAGAGGACAGACAAAATAATATATAAAAGCAGTACATAAACAGTACTGATGAGGATTATGGTTAAACTAAAACTTGATTACTGACTCCATATTGTAATGCATTTGGAGCACCAAGGAACATCTTGGAGTTTGTGTCACTCCTGCTGTTGTTCCTGCCACCACCTCTCCCGATCACCATCACTGGTGACCAGCTGCCATGAGAGGGCTCAGGATGACAATACTACCCTCTGATGTTGATGCTGGCAAGTAAGTAAAGGTTCTTACACATTTTTCTTTTTCTTCTTTTCTTCCCCATCAGCTGTACAACAGCTATTTTATTTCATGGTGAAGTAAATCTTTTAAGCATCATAAAAATTTCTTTATTTTTCTCAAAATTAAAACAAATAACTAGTGGTATCTTTAACTCATGGTCATGCTGTGTTTTGGCAATTACTATTATCCAGATTTTTACCATAGTTAAAATATCATTCTTATTAGAATAGGATGAGATATTCATATCTTAAGCTTAAAATCTTCAACTTGCTCAAATTGGACTGCTGCTAAGGTCTATATATGTTTTAAGACTTCCCCAACTTAAAATCCATCACACGTTTGACCTGTAGGAGATGGTAAATGCCCATCCAACAGTTAACAGTTGTAAAAATAAAGCATGAGTCCAGAACAGGCATCTCCCATTGAATCCTTCTTATCTGCTCTGGGGAAATCAGCTAGACAGTAGGAATGTAGATGTAAACAGAAAAAAAATTTCTAAGATGCAAAACATGTAACACATCTCTATGGTAAGAACACTTCAAAAAGAAGAGTGCAGTCAGCCAGGAGACAAATTTTTCTTTTTATTTTTTTCAACTGCCATTTGATGCTGTTGACTGGAGGCAGGTAGGAGAAACATCTGTTTCTTCTGGTTTGCATTCAAAATTAAGGCACAGCATTGGCTTACACTGAGAAATAACCATAGCTGGAATTTGGCCTCAGCAGATCTCCATTTCTTGCAGCCAGTTCTCAGGGCAACTGGATGGAAGAATGAGAATCTACCATTATAACAGGAATCAGTCCCTGCCCTCCTCCCACCCCCTGACTTCTCATTAGGTCCTGTTCCTGAGCTGCGATGAGAGTATCCTTTTGTTGTGAAAGCCAACTACTTAATCTGTTCTCCAAAGCATGAATTTTACCTCACTCATTCCTAGTAGTTTTTGAATAACCTCTCCTTAAAAATAAAAATAAAAAATTGAAGAGTTGATAGTGAAAATTTTTATCCATTGATGCAAGTCAGAATTCTTCTTCACACCATCATGCTCCTCAACAGAATCCACTTGTTACTACTTTTATGTTTTCCATATCACATCCATTTTTTTTTCTGTGTATGGTGTACTTTACGTATGTTGGATACTTGTTCCTTGTCCTCTTTGTTTTCCCTAAAACTAGTTTTTATTAGGCTTCCAAAATTACGTTCCTCCAATGATCAGAAATTGTTCACTGAAGGTCTGCCTAAAGCCTTATGGCTTGAAGCCTCTGCTTTCATCCTGTGCCCACACTGTCAAGATGTCTGCTATCATTCCCCATCTGCACAGCTCTATACTACATCTTCAGTCTAGCGTTACACATAGTTCAGTCTACGAACGATAACTACTGCATATTACTCTCTGTCACTTACAACAATATATCAAAATGATTGTAACAATAGACATTACACCAATCATACAAAGCTAAGCTAAAGCCAAAACAAGTTAAGTAATAGATGCTTGCTCATTATATAACTGTTGTTATAAATAAATGAATAAATCACCTAATAAGTTGTCTTCTCACCATGAGCAATACCCAGTTTTAAAAAGGAGGTAACTCCTCATTTGCCTCTCACTTGGCTGAGCTCTAGTAGAACACTGTTACTTCTAGTTAGGGAACTTTTTATAATTTCATTATCAAGTGCAAGCTATAAAGTGAAGATGGGTAATGTGATGAGAAAAATATCTGAGAAGGAATTACAACACAGGATTTTAACTGAGTTGGAGGTAGAAATAGATGAATTTGAAAATAACTTCTCCGTAAGTTCCATTCAGTAATAAGCTACATAAAAGTCTATATAAAATTCTAGATTGAAAGATTCTCTGTAGTTTAATACCACCTTGAATTGTCATTACATCAGACAAGAACAGTAAATGATAATTTTTTTCTCTTCATCAAAAATAGAAATAAAACATGTTATTCCCTTATGTATTTGTATTGCTTTGCTTCAAGAGGTGCATTAGTCTACATAGGCAATAAAACCAGTCATACACTACATTCAATTAAAAAGCTGTACAATAACAAACCAAGCAAAGGACTAAAGAAAAAAAAAAAAAAAACAAACAAACCAAGCCCATAACTTACAATAGGTAAATGTACCTAAAAGCAGAGAGAATATGGATGTGCTTTTGCCTAGCTTTCTAGTAACAGGGTTCCCCTTTAAATCAGTAGTTGATACTTACAGGTATCTGAAATGAGATTACACTAGGCAGCAGTTCCTAAACATTTTTCTTCTGTTTGTCTTCCAGTGTCCTCTCTGTCTTTCCATTAACATTTCTCTGGGTTTTATTATTTGCCAGGACTCCCTTCTTATCCACTGACATTTCCAGGGTCATGATGCTCAGTTTAGGAACAACTACACTATTGGTACTTTTTTTGAGATTCTGGTAATTTCAAAAAAAAAGCAATCAGCAATCCAAAAACAAAAAAAGAAAACCCAAAAATTTGCAGATACTAGCATACTTCACCTCTCTCAGATAGTGCTTTAGCCATGCCAATAAGAAAACGAAAGGGCAACTTTCAGGCATGACATTGAACAAAAAAGGCATAGAAAGAAACAAAATTAATTCTGTAAAAACACATCTGGGTATTAAAAGAAAGCACAGTCATTCACCTAGAGTTTTTCTGGGCTACTGGCCCCAGCTGATCCTGGCTTTAAGGAGCAACTACTTCCACCAGAAATGCTGGAAGACTTCTTGCATATATCAATTCTGGTTTTAGCACTGCCCTTGCACCTTGAAGTGATGAAAAATTAGCCTTTGTCTCTCTGTAAATCCTACACAGTCCTTGGATGATGAAGTGGTTGCAGTTGCATAGAAAAAGAGGAAAAAACAGGGGAAGCCAGAGCTAGATGTTTTTGCAAATTCATTGCACATTGCATTTTCTCACCTGCTCATATATTAAAGATATTCATAAGCTATCCAGAAAAGAGGTGAGTAGTGAGGTGACAAACTTTTCTGGTAGTATTAAATTATTCAGGGTAGTAAAAACAAAATCTGGCTGTGAAAAGTTGCAGAAGTTTACAATACTGAATAAGCAGTAAAAGATGAAATTCAGTGGTGCTAAACGTAAAATAATGAGCAGATAGAATAACCTCTATGTATATAAACAATGAGAGAACCTAAATCATTTATTAGCTTTCAGGAAGAAGATTCTGGACTCATAGGCAGTTCTATAAAAATATCAGATCCATCTTAGGAAGTGATCAAAAAACCCAAGTATCCATAGTATTTGGAATGACTAGGAAAGGAATAAACAACAAAATAAAGAACTTATTTAGGGCAATGTGTAAACACTTTACAGTTCTGTCTCTCCTTCTAGTCTCAGGTAGAATGCAGAACAAATAGAATATGGTAAAAAGAATAATGAAACTTATGGAGTAGTTTTTGTGCACAGAGTCTATATAAATAGAAAAAGAGGTAACTGTGGCATAAGTTAGAGGTCAATAAAATCATTAATGGTTTGGAAGATGTGAATAAGTGCATCAAATGAACTTCCTAAGGAGCAGATCTTGAAGAAAACAAAAGGTGATATTTTTTACACAAAACAGCTAAATTGTGAAACTTGTTGCTACATGATGTTATAGAAGACAAAAATATAAACAGGTTCATAAAACAGACAAATCTGTGAAAGACGACTGCATGCAAAACAATCTACTTATACAGACAGTGATGCACTCTAAATAGGTTTATTGGAACTATTGATTTTCACCAGCAGAAGCCTGCCTGGCACTTTTTGAGTAAAGTTTTCATTTCCCTTACTGGTGGAAGGTTTAGAACTCTTTGCCTTGTATTTGGCACATTGTATAAAAAATCATAACTATGGTTTTGGAGATATTAGAAGAACATTTTCTATGCAGGCTACAATTGGAAATTAAAGCCCAAAACAAGGCCTTTTTTTGATCCATAAGACATTAAGCAAATGCCTACTTGGGATTCCGGAGAACTAGGGA
>NW_009209551.1:30926-37026 GCF_000690835.1 Fulmarus glacialis
GAAAGATTACTACCTGTGGTAAAATATGTTGTAGAAATTTTAAAGTTTTAAAATTGAGTATATATTTCTCTATGTATCTACCGTACAAACTTGTTCCAGCACAGGCCAGAATTCCTTCTCTGTGATGTGTCACCAGCATTAATTTGAGCTTATAAAATATATTTTAAAAATATATCAGTCTGAAGAAGAGCAAAAATAAATCAGACTCTATATACAGATTATTTTTTCTTTTTTTTCCCCATGCACAATTAATTGTGTAGGATGGATAGGAATATTTGAATTTTTTGTGTGTGTGTGTGAAATCTTTTGTTACTGATCTAACATTGGGCAATATATATGTCTAGTTAACAACACTGCACAATGTATTTCTAAACAAATTTACTACCAAAAGAAAATGTATTCTTTTTAAAAGTTGCAGTCACCTTAACCTGCAAGGAAAATGATGACTTTTAAATGTGTGAATTTCAAATTAAGACCTCGTTTATGATGGGGATACTGTCCAGCATTCAAAGCCTGAAAAGATCCCTTTTGTTACTGGTGGGAGAAAGAGTCAAAAGAAGACTCAAGTATCTAGAGATAGCAGTGAAAGTTTTGCAGTGGGAAAGCATCTTTTTTTTTACAACTAAATACTGATAGGAGAAAGACAAACAAGGTGCAGGGAGGAATTATGAAAGACTGGGAAGTTTAGTCTTTCGAAATTACCCATAGAGGCAGTGTTAATCGCAAATGATTGCAGCTGATAACAAGATGATGATTTTTTTGTCTGTCTATGACATCATGGATTGTGTTTCAGATCACTAGAGAAGTATTTCTGGAGTGTGAAATGAAAGGTATGTGTTACATGCCCTGATATGTGCATGAGGGCATGTGAAAGTACAAAGTCAACTGGAATAATGTCGGAGGAGTGTGCAGTATGCAGTTTCATCCATATTGCCTCTGAGAGCAGTCCTGGAGTGAACTATCCCAGAATGAGCTTCTTTGTAGAATACTAATAAGAGAAGCAGCAGCTGTGCAGATCAAAAACTTGAATGGCTTAAAAGAACTGTCTCAGCACAGAAATGAGATAGATCAGATACTACAGCCAAGCTGATGGACTTGGTATTGCTATTTCTAGCAAGAAAGACTTGTGCTTTTTGATCTGTAAATCCCAGACAACAATCCGCCATAAGGTAGTGCCATTGGAATAGTTAAAGCACCGCCATAGAGATAATCGAACTGATCATTGTTTCTGAACTAACCTACCTTCAATGAGGCATTTATATACCCACGTTACTTTTCTAAGCCCTCCTTGCCCACCTATTACATATGACAAAAAGGAGAATAGCACATAGTGTATCTGTTCTTGAGTGAGGAAATATGGCTGTCCTCAGCTGTTTCAAGAGGCAAGGCATGGTAATTAGTTGATAAAATTTACTGCAATATATAAAATACAAACACATATACTTTCTGTTCTACAGTCTTTATTTCTTATAAAAATCTGTTTTAATGTAAAAGTAACAAAGATGATTCCATATTCTTGAGCTGTGACCCTCAGGCAGCACATGAAAACTGATCTTAAACAATTTGACCTAACTTTCTGGCACAAATCCTTAGTGTGAAATTGGCAGGCAAAAAAGGAATAGTGATTCGTATATGGATTTTATGTAAATCACAATTTATGTATTAAATAAACTCTAAATACTTTAGACTATTGTGCACTCTTCACCTATCCTTAGCCTTCAGTTAAGGGAAGTTCCCAGTTACGACATTTCTAGAAAATATAGAATAAATATGCAGCTATTTGGCTGTTGTAAAAGGAGTCCTCTTACTTTCAGAAGAGACGGTGTTTTCTTCTAGACACCTATAATAACCATTGTAAAAAGGTGCTTTCTTAATTCCTCCATGGCATTATCTAGTCTTATTTATACTTTATTATATGTATAGATTCCTTTATGGTGTTCATCACCATGGCATTTCAGTGCTTCCATCTATCCTATTTTCTGTAAAATAAGTGCTTGCTTTTAGCACATATCAGTTGATAGCACAGCTTCACTGGAAGAGAGATGAGGATTTTTAAGAGATGATAGAAAAAGCCCTGGTAAAATAAAAGGACTCATTTTACACAGCTCAGACTATAAGTGATTAGTAGCATGGAGAATTTGTCTAGATATACATTTTTTAACAGTACATAAAAGAATCAAAGTCTAACCTGTACTGTGTAGTGCAAAACATGTCCATCATACAACATCAATATCACCATCTGAAGGCCATCTTAGTCTCTCATACTTTCTGCACAGCAGCACGAATAGGTCATTGAAGGGGCTTGCTTCTTCTTTCATTTGCTCTTGATTGTGACTGAAATGCCCGATATTCCTATTACCATTTATATGGAAAGGACTGTCTTTTCCTGTAGATTTCCAAGGGTTCAAATCCTTGTATATCCACTGAATGTGTGTGAGAGAACTTTTAGCTGGCTTTGAAAGTATCCTTTTGTGTCTTGTCTTCCTCAGCTTCATTTCACTCAGTTGCCTCTTTTGATGCTGAGGTAAGCATAGCCGCTATTCAGACACTTTTCAACCAAGAGGAATCTCAGTTGCTGTCTATAGAGTTGATGGCCATGTACTGGAAATTTTTATATGAGCTGAATTCTTTGTAAGAATGGATTTACAGAAGTTAAGTGTGGTTTCCTCAAAGCCTGTACAAATTCCAGACTTTCCAGCTCTACCACAAACTGTCCTGGTGCTGCCTGGCAGCTAGGAACCAAGACAGATGAAGAGTCCTCAGTCTGGGAAAACACAGGCTAAACTTTCTCCAGAGTCCTTGTCAGTTATGGTAAACATAACTTTGGGCACTCTTGAAAATTAGTTTAATTCTATTAGATCAATGAATTTCTCCAAACTGACTTTGGCTCTCAAATGTTCTTGATTTTTAGAGTATTTGGAAAAAATAGTAGAGTAAGAGAAAAGTAGCATGGATTTCTGAGTAAGAAAAGAAGTATGGATTACAGCATTCCGATTTGAATCTTCTGGCACTCAAACATGACATTTAAGATGAGCAGCTTGGATGTAAATCAAAGTAACCAAAGGGAGTCCCTTAATTTTCTGACTCCAGATGTTCACCAGGCTGGTGTTTTTAAAATAATTCCTGTGTTCAGTGGTACCAAAAGGAGTGGTGGCACTAATGTTATTGTTATTACAATGAACTTTTAAACCTTCTTCAGAATGTGTGCGCTAACAGGTAGATTAAATTGGCATGAGTTGTTATGAGTGAACAAAAAGATTCAACTACTTCTGAGGTGCTTTAATGAGGATCTTTAAGTTTTCTGTTAATATCCCATCTCCATCCAGAAAGAGGTCACAGAGTTTGCTATTCTAAATAATTTCTTGTTTAGTTCTAAGCTCTTTTTCTCTTTTCTGCTCCAAAATGTCTATATTAGCTTTATAGTTAACAAACATGATGGGTGATCTGTAGATCTGTACAGACCTACTAAAACAGCGACCCTTTTTAGAACCTTTGAAAATAAACTGGGTTCCTTATTTTCTGTCAGCCTGGTTGAGTGACTGGGAGGAATTCAAGACTGCAAAAATGACACAGAAGCAGCAGAGTCAGAGATATACCATAAAACACCACAGATAAGACTCTTGTTCATAAATTACCCATCAACTGGGAAAGCCTTATTAACAGAAAGAGAGTCTTTGCACTGTTCAGTAAAGTTAGGAGAGATGAATCCCAGGCATCCCCTGAATGCTGAAGTCAGTACACTTATGTATCCGTAATTAGGGAAAAAAATCTGAAAATGTACCTTCAGAAATTCTACTTTCATGTTAATTATCTGTTGCTTTCTGTAGCATAAACTTGTTTAATATTCTCAGAGATGTTATAAATCTTTGCTAAAGTTTAAGGCTGCCTGCTGAGAATTAGTGAAAGCGAGCACTGAATAAGAATACCTGCTAATAATTCAAACGTAATTCAAACATTAAAGCATGTTGTGGGTCAAGGCCGCAGAACAAAATTTAAAGAATAGCAACAAATACAAATTATAAGTTCAGCTAAGTCAAAGTCTCAGAACCTACAGAATTCAAACTCCTAAGGATCTCCTTTTCCAGTGTTCACAAAGAAACCCTGCTTGTATTCTGTTACTTTGGGGAATAACTCTTAACAGAGGGCTGATTACAAGAAAAATAAATAGTGGATGTATATGTAAGGTGAGTTGGGAGCACTAAAATCATATTAAAATGGACTTTACCAGTTTCCCATATTTATTAGTTCAAAGATAAAGATCACCTTACTGAGCTTTAAGTATTTAAGTCTTCCAGATTCAAAAACTTGGGTTGAAGGGAGACTTAACACCACATCCACATGCTCTAATATACTCAGACAAATAGTTCTTCCATTGTACACTTGCATTTTCCCTTCTTGTGCAAACTCATAGGCTCACAAAGCAATGAGGAGTTCTTTGGTGACTAATTGTGATCAGAGAGCCTTTACTTCTTTATATGTCTTCATGTCACTAAAGAAGCTATCACCAAGAAAAGCTGCAGAGGCCTTGAATCTTCTTTGTAGACAATACCCAGTGACAGTATATTTGGGGATTGCACAATGTTGGTATTGGCTAGCAGAATATTTTAATGATACAGGAAAGAGCCACGCTGATGATCTATGGAAGGAAAATTATTTTGTTTTATCTGATGCATTTGTTTTTCTCCTGTTCTTTTCCTGTAGTACACTGCATTTACTCTGGTTTTTGATCATTGTACTAAAGGCATTATGTGATATATTGTGACGTATATGGTAGTCCTCAGGGTAAGTGTCCTGTGGATGATTCTGGACTAAGTATCTTACTTGCACCATACGCTCCTATGTCTTTTGGTGTCTTCCAGTCTCACAGTCATTTAATTTTCCATTTTGCTTTCTTTCTAGCAAAACAATTTTTAGACCCACAACTTATACACTATTAGAAAAGCAGTAGGCCAAGGAGACTGACTACATGTAAAGACAACATAGAAAATGACATGAGTATATAGGAATCGCAAATTTTTTACTAGTGTGTGCTGGAAAAGCTGTATTAGGAACCTCACTCAAAATGAAACCTTTAAAGATTCTTTTAATTACAGCAGCATCTACTAGCAAGTCTAAAGAAATTGCTAGTGAAAACAGTGATTATTTTGGGGTGTACGTGGTTATACTTGCATTTTTATAAAGATGAAACTGTGGTGTTTCACATTAGTATGCATAGGATCTCAATATTTAGATGCTGGGTGTGGCTTACTTCTGTGTGGAAAACCTTATGCTATTTATTGATCCAGTCAGGGTTCAAGTGAGGTGCCTGTCTTAAATTTTTGTGATTCACTGTTATAGAAACCTTTAAAAATAAATTGGAAAGCTGCCTTTTGTTTTCTTTTACATTCTTTTAATTTTCTAATTTGTCAGTTTCTCAGGGTCTGCAGCTCTTCAAAGTAAATTTAATCCGGACATTCTCTGACACTTAGATAATAGGGAGGTTCCACAGAAGGCAACTATTTGTTTTGCTTTTCTTGGGCAATACATCATATTATATTGTTTCACATTCTTGTAGACTATCCCTTTAAGCTGTATGAGTTTTTTCTTTCTAATAAAACAAGTATTGTCTCTCATATTGACATATGATTATTGTTCCAATTAACGACAGACAAGATAGGTCTGCTTATCTATATTTTTTTCCAAACACCTTTTTTTCACCCTCTTAATGACAAATAGATCCTAATTTCAGATCCAAATGACCACTTTCACTTGTTCATCAATAGTACAAAACCCACTTGATTTAGCAGTATTTTTTAACATTTAAGGAGACCAATGTGAAACATTTTTTCAAAAGTGTTTGCATACATTATCATAATTTAGTCTTGTACTGCTATGTTGCTTTAAATGAAAAAAATGGTTTCGGGTTATTTGCAGAAGCACTGAGGATAGATTTATTCTCGTGTAACTTAAAAGGTGTGGGCACAGCTAATTTTACTATAGTTGAAAAAAAAATAGATGGGAGATTTATCTTTTCACTCAACTTTAGGGAAGGCTCTTTGGATTATAATAACTTAATGACATAATGCTTGTAATTTGCCAAGAAGACTCACAGTTTAGTAGG
>NW_009209551.1:37057-39999 GCF_000690835.1 Fulmarus glacialis
AAGCACGACTTTGGTATGCAGTGCATGATATATGCTTTTGTGAAAGAAGCAGAACATATGGATCATACTGGTTCATTTTAATAGCTTTGCAAAAGCCAGCAAATTTCTTACTTGTATGTCAGAATGTCAAAAATGTCAGATTGTCTTATTAAACACACACTTATATTTACTTGAAAAACACTGTATTATATAAATACTTTTAGCATTTTTCATCTTTTCTATTATGTTGGACTGCCTGTTAAACACCCATGGGAAAAATCCTCTTTTTGATATCAGCAGATGTAGATAAACCTACTGTCACGTTTGTTGCAATACTTCTTCAGACTATCTGCACACAAGCTTAGTTTGATGTGGTTCTGCAGGAACTACAAATGTCAGTAGTTCAATAAAAGCATCACATCATCATCATCATCATTATTATTATTAAATTTTCTTTTCCTTTTTTTTTTCCCTCTTTTTTTTTTGGTGCTACACATGGGCTGCACCTACTTAAAATTCTTTGTTTCACTTTCAATAGATAGAACAGAGTTCTTGTCAGAAACGTCTTTGACACAGATACCCAAGTAGAAGTTTCATCAAGTTTTTTTTTGCTGTAATCCAACTGTCCATTTTGTATTGCTTTATATGTGGAAACATGAATAAACCATGGAGTCCCATATTGGCTGCCTTGTCTCCCACATGGACATATCAGCAGTCCATGGAAGAAAGTCCTCCAGCATGAGCAGGTGCAGTAGTTGGTGAACCAACGTGTGGTAGACCTGGTGAAACTTTTTCTGGGCCAGTTCTTACTTGCAGTGATAGCTTTTGGACTCCCCTGACTTTTGGAGAATTTCTTCTAGGCTACAAATAAGATTTTTGGCAGACTGTCAGGTGCAACAATAATATAATATGCTTACGTTGATTACACATGTAGATTACTAAAGGATGATAGCCTCTAAGATTATGCCTCCTTTTGTTCCACTAGGAGTTACATGTCTTTCAATGTTCATTGAAAATACTTTAATGCTATTTTATTCTTGGTAGTTGAATCACATGTGGTGGGTCTTCCCATGTTTCTTAAAAGTTTGAGAAATTTGATCTTCATTGGAACTCTTATGGAGATTAAAGTACAGCATTTTCATATTTTTTCTGTAATTGCAAATGACGATAAATCTTTGTATTGCATGTAGAATTCTCATCCAGAGTGAAATTAAATTCCAGAAATGACAGGAAAAGCTGATTTATGGATCACTTCTTATGCCTGAGAAACTGGCAGAGCTCATTGATGAAATATATAAGTACAACTATGTGGTTTTTCTTTTTCATGCTACATACGCATGTTAGCTGAGGCCCAGGACTATTATAAAGCATGTATAAGAATTCTGACCTGGAACCATCTCACAAATTACTTGCCTGGAACACAGACAGAAGAGTTCAACTGTCTTTTGAAACATATCATCAGTCTCTCTTGAGTACTTAACCCAAAATGGGGGGGATTCGTTGCCCCTTACATTAACATCTGAAATGCAATTTAGCTTTTCTATCTAGGCAATAATAAAGGTAGCTTCTCTGGAGGATTCTTTTCATTTTAAGACATATATCTAGGATATAAGGTTTATGTCTGTTCTGACCATTGAGGAAATGTAGTTGAATTTCTTAATAGTAGCTGCCTAAGATTTAAATGGCTAAAGGCAGATGAGTTGTACTAATGATAAGCAAATTGTTCCATGTATATGCGGAAGGGGCAGAGACAAATCTACCACTGCTGTGTTTTAGAATCCTTCCTTTTAAGCAGACAGAGCCACAATGTGTAAAACGTGACATGGGTATCATTCAGTAAATCATTAAAGCATGTCAGTTTTTATTAGTCCTCTTCATGACACAGTATATAACAATAAAAATGGGGAGTGGGGTGGTGTTTCTGAATAGTAGTCTAAGTAATTATCCAAATTCAGAGTAATTTCTCCTCCATCCAACAGGTAGACTGAAACGGCTTGCCTCTACCACATTCACAGGAAATAATAAATGAAATTGCATGAAGAATTATACCATATCAATGCAGAAGAATTCCAGTTTGAATCTTTTGATTTCTGCGTGTCACAAATGGACTTCTCCCTGGAGATTTCATTGAAGTTGTGAATTTTTAAACTCTTTCTTTACGTGATGCATTTTTTCTGCCTACTTTAAGTAGCTTTAAAGTAAACTTACCATATTCTTAACTGGTTTTTCCCATGATTACTCAGCAGGGTCAATATTTTTAAGTATTTATGCTTCCTTACCTGTTTTCAAGGTCAAGTACCTTTTTGGTGGAAGAAAACCCATAAATTGTATTTCATTTCAGTTTGCTATCATATCTTTACAAAGGGCTCAAAGCTATTGAAGTTGTTATTGAAGACTGTGAGCATAACATTAGATCCAAAGAAAACAGCATAATCTAGTGATGATAGCTAACTTTTACATTGTAGAACTTCCATAAAAACTTTTTGGAATAAATTCTTACTAGCAACAATGTGGAGAAAAAAATATTACCTTATTTGTTAAAGTAACCATCAATAATCCATTCATCCTCTGCAATGAAAACCCATTAGAGTCTTTTTAAATTGAACTAAACAAAGCTTTATATGTGGATTTCCTTTCCCCTATCTGCCTTGTACAAGAAAGATATGAATCTGTTCTTTTTATTCTCTCAGCAAAATACAAGCTAAAAAATAGTATCATTTCCACAATGTTGACAGTACTAATCACCATTCCATTAGAAGGGAGGACATGTTTTGTTATTATTATACTGTGTTTCAAAAAATTATATGTTCTTTATTTTTCAATAACAAGCACAGAAACATTGCCATCTCTCAAAGTAAGCAACCTAGTGTTATAGTCTTCATTCTCATGCTTAAGTATTTCATTAGATCAATGTCAGTGGGCTAAATCTTCTTCACTTCAACACTGTCTCCCACAGCATTCTC
>NW_009209552.1:0-11373 GCF_000690835.1 Fulmarus glacialis
TAGTCTTCCTTTTATCACCAACATACCTGATCACCAACTGTACAAGATCAAAAATGATTTCCCAGAACTTAAACAAGAAAATTAATGTATCCCTGTTAAGTGTTGAGTTATTCAGTTGCTTTGAAAGAGTTTACCAGAGGGTACGTACAATAGTGTATAACACAAAGTGATGTAAAATAACAGAAAAGAATTTTAACTGACTTCCAACTGATCAGCTAACTATGGAGCTGGCCTGGGGGCCTTCAGCGCTTGCTTGCTGCTTCCTTGTAAAGCCTTGAGGAACAGATCTGTCACATCCACTCATCACCATTTATCTCAGTTACCATCTTAGTTTTCATGTCCTTTTTAAAGAATTAAAACTTCAGGGTCATTGGTCTGGAGAAGGCTGGCTTTGATCTTTGCACCTAGATCAGGCCTTCCAGCTTGCTCAGATCAAGGCTCTTTGACAGATTCCTTCCAGAGAGCTGTGAGCAGTTTGAAAAGAGACTGCATTCTCTTCCATGAGGTTAGCAATGAGATAACACAAGATGAAGACACTGAAAAAGTGACTCAGCCTCCCTTGGAGAGAGAAGTAATTGCTGAGTTTGTCTGGCAGTGGGGTACCAGATATGTCAAGCTCTGTATGAAGGGAGGAGTGAGCCCGGGCAGATGGATCTCAGGATGTCAGCAGGGACTGGATGCAGACGTACTGCCAAATGCTGCTTCTTATGCAGCAGTTGCACAAACCCAAGAGAACTTATGAGAGGACCCCAGTGCAACCTTGCTCTTCAGGAGTAAGAGTTGAGATCATGAGAAGTACCTCTCATGCTAAGGATGAGGAAAAGCTGGTCAATTCATTAACAACTCAGGATTACAGGAACTGCAAGTGCTAAAATAAACCTTCCTTAACCTAACAGCAGGGGTTCATTTGTAAATGAACCTTCGCGAAAGTCTAGGCACATTATGGATAAGCAAACAGTTTAATACTTGTAATGGGGAAATCTATACAGCTGAATATGAGAGAAAAAACATTTCAATGAGAAATATGTTAATTCTGTTCCAGAGGAGCTACAGAGGCCCTAGCTCTGATGGGGTCTGAGGAAGAAGTCATGTACACTAATGATGTCTGCCTCCTTTCATCATGTGCTAGTAACAGGGTAACACATCTTTCCACCCAGCCAACAGGAACACTTTAATTAAGTAAAACAGGATTACAAAACACCAGGCTACCTAACTGTCCCAGTTTAGAGAGCTGCAGAAATAAAGCTCTCAGTTCACTAAATTATAGCTTATATAGGTACCCCACCATTATGTGCCTCACAGCCAAATATCAAAAACAGATCCACCAGCAACATGTTCACACACTGTCAAGTTCTCCTGTGTCTCAGAAAGTCTTGAGGAATACAGAGACTCTCACATGTGTGAGAGATTTTGTCTTATGTCGCTCCTCTCACAAGGTGTTCCTTGACCTTAGCATAGGCTGAGAGCTGAAGTTGGCAGGCTAATGAGGAGGAAAAAGAGGATATTTTGTAAAACCTCTACTATATGCTAGTCTTAATCATTTAGAAGCAGACATCACAGCTGTCCTTGGAGATGGAGCTGGGATAAAGTACTCCAGGAAAGACACTGTTGTTCCTCTTTGGAAAGCACAGTGGAAAAAGCTTTGGGCTATCTATGTCCCAGTGGAGGAATAATCAGTCATGTGGAAGGCTGAATAGATGGTCCTGAAATGAGGACAGCAACCAGCAAGCAGAGCAGCCCCTTCTTCCAGAGCCTCAAACCCACAGCAGTGCCGTGGCCCAAAGGAGCAGCACTGCTTCTCCATCCGAAGCCCAAGCCTTCAGCCAGCTCACTCTTCCTGGGAGTTTGGGAAAAACAAACGTTGTGTGACCCTTCAACAGCAATTACACAGGATGTCTCTCCAAGAATGAAAATTTGCTCACACAGGAGAAAAGAGCTTGAAAATCTCTGCATAATACTACCACCCACCAACACCCACTATTTGTGAATTATATCACTGGCTTTCATCCCTCTGAAAAACAGTTGATTTGACTAATACTGTAATGTTCCTAATGACTTGTTTTTTGGATATATGGCAGCTGCATTTAAAAAAAAAAGCCCACGCAGACAGTGGCTTGATTCACTGCGGCTGGCACAGATCCCCCTTGCTCGCAGAGATGAGTGCAGTATCTCCGGCAGGGTAGCTTGTGTTGGAGAAAGCAGGAGTCTGTTCATGGTTATACCCTCGTGATGCACTTCTCCCAGTGGTATTGCCTGCTCTGGGAGTCCTGAGTCCCTGCAGAGCCAGGGCAGCTGACGGTGCTCCCTGCTGCTGCATCAGCCCTCCGAGCAGTTTAAGTATTGACAGGGCTTATCTGTGCAGTAGACCCGAGCAAGCAATACCCTGGAGGCAAAACCAAGGCAGGAGATGAGCAGAAGCCCCAGAGGACACAGAGCCTGTACGCTAAGTTGTCAGGAGAACGGTGGCTAAATCCAACTCCAGTCAGAAATGAAGGGAATTTAGAGGATGGTTTGGTTCAGGGTTGATTCTCGGCTGATCCTGAATGTACAGTGAACAACTGCCCACACCAGAAGTCTCTGGAGAGCAGAAGGCAGTGGGGAGTTGCAGATGTGTGAACATGCCTCCAGAGGGCTGCTGCCCTCCAGGCTGCCTGCTCCCTGTCCGCAGTGGGACCACAGGTGACTTTTGCAGCAACCTGTCTGGTAACACACTGACCCACTTCACGCCATGGCAATATTAAATTTACTTCTGGGTGTGCTCGGGTTTGTGGGCCCGTGATGTCTGAAGGGCTGACCCCAGCTGCTCCCAGGATAGCCCGTCTGTGCCCTGTATGAAGGGTGAATATGCATGAATATTGCATTGATAAAGACTCTGTGGGCACATTCAAAGTAATTCAACTTTTGGTGTAAAGGTTCTAAATTTGCTCTGGCATAATTACATCCTTTTTGTTTATGACTTGTGACTTGTTTTTTTTCTGATGTTTTTCACACAGCTGTATCTTTAACCACCACTGAGATTTTAGCAGAACTTTAGGAGGCTGCATCACTTTCTGTCTCCCACACAAATGTGTGTTTTCTTGGGCTGCATTAAATAAGATATTTTGCACTCACTATATTTTGCAGGAAGCCAGTATGGCAGAGTTGCAACTTCTGAATAGTTCTAATTGAAAATATAGGGAAAAGAATAAACTTAGACCCTCATTTCCAAAAAGTAAATTGAATAGTTGTATACGTTATTCAGTCATGGATTAAAATACTTATTTCTAATTATTAAATCATTAATAATTTAAATACTTTCAAATATTTTAATTAAATCCACCACGCTGAATAATACTAAATTCATTAAGATAAAAGTGGTAGGTTGGGATGAATATAGGCATTTTAAAAAGCAGTTCACTTTGCTCACTGCATGGTGCCGGCAGGCTTCATCCCGAGACTTGCTCAGAAAACATTTCACAGCCGTTGGGAAGCTGCAGTATTGGCCCGTCACTGGCAGGGTTTTTCATCCTCCAGCATGGTGTTGGGATAGCTGTACAGCTTAAGATTTTGCTGTTAGGATGAGGCAAATCTCAAAAACCTAATAATTACTAAACACCCCGTAGAACTTTTCTCCAAAGCTAAGGGTTTTTGGCTACAAACCTCAACTCAAATAATTTCCCATTCATTATGACTTAGTTATAGTACTTCTCCCTTCTCCTGATCCTAATCTATCACACAGCATGATATTATCCGTGTTTAAGCAGATGTTGTGATTCACTCCAGAGGTGGCTGCATTTCAGTAACTGGATAAAGTAGTCCCACCACATCATTTTGCAAAATTTGTAGAATGGTTTGGGAGGAAACATTCTATTTAAATGTAAATTATTTTACTATTATCATTATTATTATTATCATCATCAACTACTAGGAGTGAATAATAAGAATTTATCCACATTTGGAATAGAAAGAAGCACACAGAGGAATACAGCAAAGGTATTTGTCTACCTATTGCTTAATGTGAATGGACTTACAGTTTATTACCAGTGTTGGTTTTTTTGCCTTGGCTCAGCTAGCACTAAATGTAATGAAAACAGTTTGGAGGTATTTGTCTGAATTCAGTAAACAAGTTGTTTAAAACAGTTTTGAACATGAATTTCACATTACAGATTCATTTTCCTGGCAGGCTTTATTATTCAGTTGTAGGACATCATTACACCAACTGTGTGAAGCACTCAAAGAAATGGTTTACAGGTGCATCTCACCTGTTGCTCATTGTGACAAGATTCATGCCATTTAAAGAATGGCTGTAAAATGCTCTACATGGAAATCCACTACCTGATTATCTAAACATGGTGCATACAATTAATTCCTAACAAAATCTGGATCAGTCTTTGTTAACATAGCCTGTTCTCCAACAGTGGGGAAAAAATCTATCCTTTGTACCTCTGAAACATGCTGGCTGATGGCAGAAAAATATTTGGAAGTTCCAAATACAAACCCCAGGGTTTCAGAGGTTTCAAGACCAATGACGATTTTACCTATTGCAACTCTAGCATTGCAGTATGCAATTTCTCAGTCCCTGATCCTTGATTGGGTACCCAGGGTTCATGAACAGCACATGCAGGTACACAAGGATGGAGCATGCTGCCTTAATTGATCAGGGACCACAGAGATGTGGATGCCAGCAGCCCATCTGAAATGCCATTCCCTTCCCACTTTTGAATGGCTTTTTAATATGCTTCTGAGTTTCTGTGCCATGGTCCTTTCCCCACCATCTGAATGCTCTTTTGATGGTAGGTGCCTAAACTATCTCTGCCAAAGGTGGAGTAGCCGTCACATTTCTAAATCACAGTCCTGATGGAAATTACCACTCCTTTTCTGTGAGAAGGGATGAGAAAATCTCACACTGACTTCCAAGGAGATGAAGCCTCCTGACTGGAGTGTATCACAGGAGGAATGAGCTCTCACCAGGCAGTGAGGCATTGAACTGTATCATCTCTCATATCCCCTTCAAATACTGCAGTAGCTTAGAAAAGAGGAGGACTCCAGTGGCCATATTTCAAAAGAAATTGATAGCTGCCATTGTGTTTTATGCAAAATCCAATTTCAGAGCTGTTTAGTAGGAATTTTCAGAGTGCTCAAACCAGCCCTGGGGGAAGATAAACAGAAGAACATATTTTTTGGGTCCCAACTAAGCTGGTGCCTGAGCTGCATGTTGGACAACTTGAGCCTTTTAAGACTAAAGAGCTCTTGGGTATCACCAGAATTCAAGATGTCTGAGGAGCTTTTGTATTGGCAGCTGAATTCAGGGAGAGTTTGGAAACCTCCTGGAGTAGACAGCAGAATCTCTGTTTTGGATGTAAGCACATCAATTCCACTTCTGCCAGGTTTTAAGCGCCTAAGTCCTTTTCTGCGTACAAAGATGTGACAGATATATGGCCACCCTTCAATCTGAACTCCGAGTGGCTTTTTCATTCATATTGCACAACTCAGGAAACTCTTATACCTTAATTTATGCTCAATGTATATTTAACAGCACTTTTTATCCTGAGTTTTCCTTCCACCATTTCTTGCTAAGCTAACATGCAGTGGGCATGAAAACGCATGAGGGGTTTCTATAACAACACTGTGAAATAACAAATACCACAAAACAACTCTGCAATCTCCAAATAATGTAAATGTTTTTTTCATTTAATTACTATCCGCATTTCTGTCCAGCTTCAGAATAATACAGCTGTGAAAGTAATTAATTAATATAGGAATGCAGTTTAATAACAGCACAAGGGTTCTGTGTTCACCCATTGGTTACAGGCACTAGCTAGCACGCTGATAACAGGTTGTTGCCATTGTTGTCACCTCATTAGAAAATTAACATTTAATTAACTTAGGAAGATACGGAACAATTTTGATATGGGAAATATTTGTACACATTGTCTATTGGAATTAAAAGCTCCCATCCAGCAAAAAGCACAGCAGCCTCTACAGCTGGTGGCTGTTGGCCCACAGAAACTAAACAGACTCGCCGGTCTGTGCAGCTGCAGTCGCTGCCTTTGATTTGGAGGGGAAAGGGAAGCTGGGAGACAAACCCGTATCTGAGGCATCAGATGAAAGGAGTGACCCAGCAGTGGCGTCAGCGCTGGCCTTGCAGGCACTGTAGCAAGTCCCCAAAAGTCTTAATGCGCGGCCAGCGCCAGCCCATGAACTGTCAAGTGAAAGTTTTGAAGGAAAGATGGCTCTGCTTCAACCTGGGCCTGATGCAGCCTCCTCCGAAGTCAGTAGGAGTCTTTCCACTGACGTCAGTGGGCTTTGGACGGCCCCGCTGGGGTTTCCTGGCCCAAGAGCCCTGGTGCTGCTGTGAGCCAGATGCAGGGAGAGGCAGGTCAAGCTGTGCAAAGGTTAACCACCGCCAGTCTGGAGGGGCAGAGAGTGGGGAGGAGAAGGGGAGAGCAAGAAAGGGAAGGGGCTGCTGAAAGGTAACTGGGTTTTCTTGCTGTTGCTTTCTTGTGTTGACACAGGCTGAATGGTCTGAGGTTTGATTTAGATGCTCTTGTGGATGAAAAGATCCTCTTTAGACTGCAATGTTGAAAAACAGCCTTAAATCTCCTGCTAGCAGACACAAGATAGAAAAAAAACCCTGGCTCCTAGGGTGATTTGTTATTCTGACCGGATACTTTTATTTAGGTTCATGCAAAAACAGAGGAACAGTCAGACAACGTTGAGCCTCGCTCCTGCGGGGTGAGGAATTCACACCTACGTGTGCCAGCACTGCTGTGCGCATCCGTGGGGGATTCCCCCAAGCAGGGGTAAACGGTTGTATCACCTCTGTCATCCCTCAGGCTCGGGAGCAGATACTGCAAACCCTCTGCACGTGTTTAATGTTGCACATGCAAAGCCATGGAGTCGTGCCAGCATTCCACAAGTTTCTCCCACTGACATCCCTGCAGCTGCAGCTGCGGCAGCAGGATCCGTCCTAACCCCGGGCTGAACCAGCCCTCTGCAGCAGCCAGCCTGCCTCAGCTGCGCTCGCAGCTCTGCTCTGGCATCTCCAGGTACTTCTGAGAGAGATGTCACTGCCCTTGCCAGCAAAAACAGAGCTCACAGCTCTTCGCTTGCCCTTCCCCAGCCCCACCGAGCAGATTACCACCTGCTAGGAGCGCTGCAGCAGGACATTAGGGTCTCCCTGAACAGGATGGGTGGGCTGTATTGTGTAAGGCTGTCTCCCTTGGGGGGATCTCACTCCTGTCAGTGCAATGGGCTGACAGGTAGGGACCGACAGCACCCATCAATCACACCTTTAACAGCCTGAAATGCTGCCATTTCTCTTGCGGAGAGCAGCAGCCAAGCCGACAGGCTGCGTGGGGCTGTCAATGAGGCAAACGTCCTCGGTGACAGAGCTGCTCCTGAGGGGATCTCCCACAGTCATTCGTGTTTATCCACAGCAACTGCTCCCTATTCTTCCTCCTGGCTTGAGGTGAACAAATATCAGAGCCGGAGGGATTAAGAATAATTGTGTTGTGATCGGCACAGATGCTTTTTAAGGCAGACACTGAAGTGCGTGACACTGCTGTACGCTGTGTGTCAGGGCGTGAGGCAGGCAGATAAAATGCAGTGGTATTCCTTCAGCAAAGGACTGCCAGACCCAGTACCGCAGGGACGAGGTGTGTATGCCTGCGTTACATGTCTTTAATTGGTGGCAGCAGTTAAAGGCTGTTTGTGCGTATGAAGCAAGTGATGTAGATGAACATAAGCTCGAGGCTTTGCCATATCTTGAGAGGGAAATGATCCCGGCCTTGAGAACAGCAGCAGCATTTTATCACCCAAAAATCGTCCGGTGCGTTCAGAGTAAGACCAGCGCTGAAGGTCAAAGGTGGAAATAATGTAGCTCAAAGTCCTTTCAGTGCCCAGCAGCAATGGTTAAATACCTGAGGGGAGAGACAAATAAATGAGGAAGCAAAGCAAAAAGAAGCAAACAAACAGAACACCTCATGAAAATCTCACTCGGTCTCAGTCTTATGTTTTCCCGCAACTGGTTCGGAAGAATTGGCTGCTTCTAGCTCCCAAATAATCCCACAAGCCTGTTGTAAGGAGCACAGGTTGGGCCCTCATTGAGAAGTGACTCTGTTGTTGTGTGTGTGGCTCCATAGGAAGATATAGTGACAGATCTCTGTCTGGCGGGGCCTGATGAGCCATTGTATAACGCAGACTGCTTTAGGCCAGGGCCTGCAGAAGAAAATGCCACAGTCATACAGTTTTACATTGGCCTTTCCATTTACATTTTCCTATATTTACGCATTGCTCTCACTGCCAATAATTTATCTTTAGTGAGATTCAGACCACCTACTTTGGTGCTAAAATCTAAGAATATGATTTAAAAACCTACAGGCCATCACAGTTTAACCCTAGAGGCACCTACATCCATTTTAGATCCCAGAGCTCCCGGGAGCAAACACCTCCTGTTCTCAGAAACGTTTGGGCATTAAAGAGCGAGAATCGGAGCACAAAGCCATCATCTTGTCCTTGCAGCCAAGAGGCAACCGAAGCACGGTTGGGGTCTTTGACCCGTGAGCCTGTGTCAGCTGGGGGCCCAGCATCAGTGCAGGGTTGTTGCATCCCTGCTCCGTATACTTTGCTCCCACCAGGTTATCCCACTTTCTGGATGAGACTTGTGGGCCACATCTGTACTAGCAAATCCCACCAGGCCAGCACACAGTTGTGTCTCCCAGAGTCATCTGGACTGTTTCCGTGGCAGGCTTCTCCCCAGCAAGATTCGGGCCTGAGTCCACCTGCTATGGCCAGTCCAGGTCTGGTCAGGATCTGGGATGTCATGTCCATGTCTGCCCATCCTTTACATAACAGCCACTTCTGCCGTCTCTGGGCACAGACATGCAGTAGTTGAATCCTTACAGCCCATCCAGTCCCTGCTCTCAGAAAATGTAAGGAGAGGTACACTGTTGAAAGCTGATGAAATTTCAGGTAGTGCTAAGTTCTGCCCCCTCCATGCTACCTACATTCTGGCATTTCACTAATTTGAATTGCTGATCTATTTAAAATGTAAATTGCTGATCTATTTAAAAGGCTACAGCAGGAGCACAGTTTACATGGAGATCCAGCTGGGATGGAGGGTCAACATTCAAGTTCAGTGTTTTCTTTCTAAATAACTTGGCTGCTAGAACAACACCTCAAGGATTTGAATTTAGTAGATCAAATTTTCTTCTCAGTACATCCCCACTGACACCACTTAGGTCAATGGACCAGCTTGTGATCTCAGTTAAATCAGCATGTATTGGGAGTAACATTACAGAGACTAGTAGAACTATTCCAGATTTATACTGGTGCTAATGAGACCAAAATCTGGTCCAATGTACTTGCAGAGATAGAACTGAGAGCAAAGCATTAATTCCATTCCTCAAGTAAAATATGCTGCCCTGCAGACTTTTAAAAATCTTTGAACTGAAGTCTGTGTATAACAAAAGGAATAAACAGAGTGAACACTAAAAGAATAACAGATTAGAATTTATCCACTAACCTATACCAAAACTAGTAAAACCTGGGAGTGTTCCTAGGTAGATGCAAAAATATATTGACCATATCAATGAATGTTCAAGGTATGAGTTAGCAATTATTTTTAAAATGTTCTAGTTTAACACAATATTTTGAGATGAGAAGAATAATTCAAGATTCCAGCCTTGCAAAGACTGGGGTAGACTACTTTTGTTAGTGGTACCAACATCTCATTTACTTTATTCATGTTTTTTTAATCACCCATATGATTCTTTGTACTTCTATTCCCAAATACCTGCCACTTCCTTTCTTTTTATTTTTTCCACTTTAGCTTCTTTGTGATTTGTGATTCAGTTTTTTCAGAGAATGTTTCAGAAAGCAAACTTTTTTTTCATTATATTCAAGAAAAATAGTATGAAAATTTTATAGTTGATATGAGAATGACTGCCAAAATCAGAAAAGAATGGTTCAAGTTCTTCTTGAATGCTTATTATGATAGAAGAGACCTTCCCCTTTTTAGCTCATTGGAAACATCTGAATTCTTCCTGTTTGGATGATGAAAAGTGCGAACTAGTACCCTGATAACCAAGCTTCCAGTGTTAATACAAGTGCAATGCAGTTGTAGAAACCAATGGGCCATCAAAAATAGAAATTTGAACTGGAGAACAACCAGAACAGCCCCAGCTCCTCTAGCTTAGCAAAACCTGTAGTTCAAAAGGCCCTACCCATTGAGACGGGGTAGCAGAAACCTCTATAAATTGCCTTCCACCAAGCTGGCTCCTTTTTCCAGGTGTGCAGAATGCTGGTATGGAAGTGTGGGAGAAAAAAAATCAGGAAAGATTTTTTCATAAAATGAAAAACAAAGGAAGAGAGAGATACCAAACATATATCTAAGCTGTATTTTCCCTTCCCTTTCAAATTAGATGAGAATAGGGAAGGAGGAAAAAAAAAAAGAAAAAAGAAAGGGACAGTAGGACAGGGGAATAGGGGAACCTAAAGAAAGGTTTTAGTCCCTCAGGGATCCCTCTGAAGGCGGATGGTTCCTGTCTTCCTGCTCTGGGAGTCCTATTTCTAGGGTTTTGCTTTTTCTTTTCCCTTCTTTCTTTCTTTTACAGTTATATCTACATGGACTGGGATTCAGTATAGAATGAAGGTTTAGCTGGAGGTTTAGCTTTATGGGAATCAGTGGAGCTGTGCTGATTTACATGACAAGAAGATCACACCTTCCTACCTGGTATTTAAACTGAAATAGCAAACTACTAGTGGCATAAGTTGTGCAGGGTTTGTATTTCTGTTTTAGCCAGTTTCTGATATGGACAAGGAGAAAAAAGCACACAGAGATCTTTATTACCATCTCTAATAAGAATCTGAGCTCCAAACTTGCCAGTATGTGACTGTGCATAAAATTAACTAGATGTGTGTGTTAGCAGATCTGGCTGAAGTTGTGCGTGATTATATTCTGCATGCATATTTGTTTTCAGTCATATTTACAGGGGTGCCTCTATCCTGATGCTTCAGTTAACTGTTACTTTGAGGAAATAAACAGAGGTGAGGGTCCAGTCACCTTCAGCTGTTGGAAGCTAATAAGGTGTTAATGAAACATTGGCAAATAGCAGCAGTTTAGCACTCGGTTGACACTTGATTTTTAAGAGAGACAGAGTGTAAATAAGCTGTGTTTGCAGTGAAAATTAAAAAAGTGGGAGGTGAGGGAACAAATAACACTCTCACAGCTTATTGGTTTTAAGCAGGAAACACTTGATAGACCACATCAGGGAGAGTAACTTGCATGCCACAGTCACTGGCTGTCAAACAAGACAGGATGGCAAAGGGATCTGTTTTCATACATGCCTTTTTAAGACACTCTTAGAATCAGAATCATTTAGGTTGGAAAGG
>NW_009209553.1:0-5464 GCF_000690835.1 Fulmarus glacialis
GCAGGGCACCAGGTAGCGGTACCGCTGCCGTCCAGGCTGGGTCCTCTCCGAGGGGCTGGGCGTACCTCTTTGCCCATGGAGAAGGCGCACCAGTGAGCCTGTGTTGAAGGGCCGTCTTCCACGGTAGGGCTTCGGTTCCTGCGGAGAAAGGGGTACTCGATGGCTTCAGCACACCCTGACTAAGTGATGTATCCACGGGGGAGATGAAATGATTTAACGTGCCCTCCTCTTCCTCCTTTGCGTCCCTGTGCAGGAGTCTCGACTACCCTGATGATTTTTCGGAGTTGAGGTAATGGCTGAAGTTGGTCGGTGGGAGACGGCTGGAGGTCCAGAGCATGGTCTGGGGGTTGTGCAGCGCCTATGATCTGACTCGCAGCCTCTGCCTTCGCTGGGACCGGCAGGGTGGGGGACAGTGGGTAAGGTCTGCACAGATCACCAAGGAGGCATCAACTGGCTGAGCCTGAGCCCGGATGGGCAGCGCCTGCTCACGGGTAGTGAGGATGGCACTGCGCGGCTCTGGAGCACTGCTGACAGCCAGTGCCATGGCCACTTCCAAGGTACAATAGCTTCTTTTTGTCTAGTTTTTGAGTCTAAAGCCTGGCACAGGCCACACAGCATGTTCTGGTCTCTTTCAGTCACTGCAGCCTGCTGGGCAGCCAAAATCATGCTTGTTTTGTTTTGTGTTTTTTTGACTATTGGTTACAGTAATGTTAAGCAGAAGCTGTTTCAACCCAAAACAGGTTACCAGTGCTACTGAATGCATGGATCCTTTTATCTCAGGGTGTGGAACATAGCAGTTGTTTAACTTATGTCTCTTTCTGGAAGCACTCTGTTTTACACCCTGATGAAATCTGGACTTTTTGTTATTGTCTCTCTCTCTCTCTCCCTTTTCTTTTCTTTTCTTTTCTTTCCTTTTTTTTTGTGTCCTTTTAATCATCTCATTTTCCAGACAATCTTTATTAAGAACCTCTTGACCCAGAAGTCTGGAAAGAAACCTTAATAAATAGGCTATTTTTTTTCCCCACATTGGACACACAGAAATGTTAATTGCTGGGCTTTCTCATTTTAAATTGATTTTACATTTTAAACAAAATTTATTATCCTTAGACTAGCATCTCAATAATTAAAAAGAAAAGAAAAACTCTGTAGAAAGTTCATGCAGGAGTCAGATGTGGACTAAAGATGTTTGTATTCTCACACACTTATGTTCTTTTCTCTTAATACAGGGGAAAAAAAGCTCTTAAATTTGGAATTTCTGATCCTTTTTTCTTCCAAAGAAGAAATCACATTGCTGTGATTTTTTTGTTGTTGTTGGTTGTTTGTTTTCTTGCTTGTTTTTAACTATGGAGTATTGTCTTTTTTCCCCACATCCTGTCATGGTTCTAGCTCCTGGAAAACTCACTGCATTTGCTTTAGGTTTAGAAATCCCTTTAAACCACTAATTAACTTTTAACTGGAAAGAGAAATATATTGGATAATATTCAGAATCTGGCCTATGTACTGCTAATGTTTGGGGTAAAGTCTAAAGAAGGTTGGCTAGATGGTTTGTGAATTGTCAGTCGAATCAGATGATTGTATGTATTTTATATTTATGCATGCATACACGTTGTTGTGTAAATTTGTATCATACAAGCTACAATTACTGATAAACCTGTATCTATAGCACAGTTTCAAGCTTCCACCACAGCATAACCAACAGACTTCTGTGGTGGCTGCTTTTGACCAGACCAGCACCAGACCTTGTCTGCCACAGGGGGTTTTGGCATCCTTTGTGTGACTCGAGTATTATTGATGGTTGAAGTCTGACTGACAGACTTTGGTGCAGTAACCAAGATGCTTTTTTGATCTTCTCAGAGCAGGATTACATGATGCTGTGAGAAAAATCCCAGGGTTGAAACCTGTCCCATTTAAGCTGCTTTGCAAAAAGTTTTCACAGAAATGTGAGAACGGGTATAGTTTTGCTTATATCCCTGGTGATCTGTTTAATTTTTGGCGTCTGGTGAATTTGCTTAAGAGGAAACAAGATGTGTGTTTGTAGCGTGGATTCTGTTTCGCTTTTGAACTACAACAAGGCTTTTGAACTACAGGAGTTGTAGTAAAATCCGTTTTTTTGCAGTCAGTGAAACAAAGTGTTTTACTGGGCAGTCTGCTTTCCCTCCCTTTTTTTACCATCTCTTTATTCTACAACATGATTCTGTTTTTCTGATATCTTTGTCTGTCCATCTGTCTCTCTTTAATCACATTTGTCCTTCTTATATTTTTACTTTTCTCCTCAAAGAATAGTGTTATTTAAATCACAGTAGGGCCCACCACCTTCAATCAAAGTCTGGGACTGTCTTGTGATAGTTGCTTAACAGGGAACAGTTCTGATCTTGAAAGCCTGCAGTCTAAATAATTAAAACAGAAGAGTGCAAGATAATGCTATTCCAACGATTACATAGGTGACAACAATTTCACAAGAGATCTTGGACAAAGCTGGGACTTGAATCCTAAGGTGATTTCTAAATGTGGTGCATTTAATTATACAATAGAAAAATGACACATCTTGCTAAGCAACAACAAAAGCTTAAAGTTGTAATATTGATTCCTCTTCACTAGCATTACCCTGTTTTTCAGGATGAAATTTTTGGAGTTGTGTCTATTTTTATTGTAACTGTAGAATCCCAACATACTCTGAATACTGTATAAATAATTGTGCTCTTATTCTTTCTTTTTGTGTCATTTCCTTAAAGGTATACTGATAGTTTGAAAATTATGGGTTTTATTCATCATGGGTTATTAGTCATCATGGGGAAAGCATTGGCTGACTTTTTACCAGATATGTTTTTTTGTTTGTGTTTCATTCTGCTTGCACAATGAAACTGAACTTGCTGGTAAGTCTCATGTCACTTCCTTTTTTCATGGTTTCATGCTTTAATTTAGGGCTGTTTGTGTCCTGACAATCAATGGGCTGGGTGGAAATGTAGTCTTTTTTTCCTGACTTCAGAAGAAGGAAGCAAAAGCATTTCTTTATTAAAAAAATAAGCCGATTTTTTACTGGTTTTGAACTTCAGTAATCTGAGTTTTATTATACTGATATTAATTCAGCTCATTACGTTTTTATAATACTGTTTGTTCTACCTGATTGGTAGAACTGTACTGTTTTACTCTTTCACTTAATCCTTGTATCAATGAAGCAGAGTTTTCTGCTGCTAATTAAAAATGTTGTGTTTTATACAAATCCTTAAATGTGAAGAACATGGTGGTGCATTTAAAACTAGAGTTTCAGTCCGTTTGCTTCTTCTATTTTTCTTTTAGTTAAGGTGAAGAGCTCAACTAGTCTGTCCTGCTTGCATGCACAGCGATTGAATTTATTTCCTTTGTTATTCCTAGGACATGAAAGTTACATCACCTTTTGCCACTTAGAAAATGAGGCTGCCTTCACATGTAGTGCAGATCATACCATTCGAAAGTGGGATGTGATGACAGGTCAGTGCCTGGCCATTTACCGAGGACACACATCAATTGTTAACAGGTTGGTTCCGTGGAATTCTTCCGTTGTGTTCCTGTAATCTATTATCACATATATTGTCATTTTACTGCAATTCCCCATTACTACACTAATAAAATGGGTTGTGTAAACCTTTGAGTTCATGCTACACGTGTTCTGTGCTGTAATGATTAGTTTTCCTAGCAACAGTGCTGACACATCCATAGACAGCAGATAGGAGAGAAATGAAAGGCACACAGCAGGGGAATTGAATCCAGGGCTAGGAATGAAATTCCAGAAGAAATTATTCAATTGATAACAGATGCTTCTGATAAATAGATTTAAAAACATCACGTCAAGCCTTTGTGTCAGTAAGAGGGATAAAGTCAGGGCTTTTTCTGGAATTACTATTTCTGATTGTGCAAATGAAGTTTAATATTAAACTGACTGTGTGTGACTGATTGGCCGGTCAATTTAAAGTGCCTCTTAATAGTTGGACTGGATTTAATTAATGACAAATAGAGCAGTCAAAGATTGGTATTCTTTTCTTACTTTTTTTTTTTTTGGGTGGGTGGGTTTTTTTGTTCCTTACTAAACTCAAAACACATACAATGTGTAGCTAGATTCTGTAAATAGTTAGGAAGGCTGGGTCTGTCTATATTTTGGCACTGGCCTGATTTTTGCTTGAATCAGCAAGTGGGAAATGTGTTCCCTATTCATATGACTTTGTTGCCAGTTTGAAAGGTTCCAGAGGATCAAACTCAGCTGACAAAGAAGACAGGTTCTGATGTTCCCTCTTTCTGGTTTGGAATATGAACTGTAGAGATTTTTCTGTTGTTATATGTTTGTGCAGCTACTACTCATTATTTTAGAGGCCCAGTAAGTTTAATTCTTGAGCTGTAATCTCTGATTTGTTCTTCAGTTATGTTATAAGTGGGGTATGCTTGCTCTACCTTTTTTGAGATCCTGGGCTAAGTGAAATTAGGTGTATATTTTTTTCCCACACTCCCTCTATTTGATGATGGATAGATGATTATCTTTGCACACTGTCAGTTACAGTCCTCGTTCCTGGAATGTTTGGTGGTTTTTTTTTTTTTTTTTTTGTTATTTTAATTCCAAGCTATTTTGATAGGTCAGTGGTCTCAATTTTAAAAGTAGAAACAGGAAAGTGTTGGCTTTTAAAAAAAAAAAACCAAAACCACAAAACACCCAACAAATAAGTTCATAAATAATGTGTATTAAACAGTGACACTGAATTGGGGTTATATATGTTGTGTTCATGCTACTGTTTTTAACTTCAGGGTGCTTGGCATTGAAATTGTGACCAAAAATGATTATGTAAAAAGAATGATACTGTTCATACATGCAAATTTTATTTTTTGCAGGATCCTCGTTGCCAAGGACTATCTCTTTAGTGGCTCCTATGACAGGACGGCCCGCTGTTGGAGTGTGGACAAGGAGAAACAAATCCAGGAATTCCGGGGCCATCGGAACTGTGTCCTGACTCTAGCTCACTATTCCTCCAGGGATGTTCTTGAAGAAGAGGAGGAAGAAGAGGAGGAGGAGGAGAAAGTGAGCAGAGACCTCCTGGTGACAGGTAGCACAGACTGCACTGTTAAGGTCTGGTGGGTGTCCAGTGGGCGCTGTTACCAGACTCTGCTGGGACACACTGGGGCTGTCTTATGCCTTATACTTGACGCACCAAACAGGGAGCTGTTTTCTGGCAGCACGGATTATACCATTCGAACGTGGAATATTGTCACTGGTGAGCAGTTGAAAGTGTTCAAAGAGCATCAAGGATCAGTAATTTGCCTAGAGGTAAGAAAAGAGGCTTCTTCAAGAGCCTTGAAGGGGATATCCATATCCTAACCCATGTGGGTCTCAGTTGTCTTTTCATTCATAAAGAAGCTCTTCTGAAACAGGTTATAAATGGTGCGCTTAAACATGACCAGGTGACCTGCCTAGTGATGGGGGAAAGGCTGTGGATGTGGTCTA
>NW_009209554.1:0-7952 GCF_000690835.1 Fulmarus glacialis
TCCAACCTTAATGATTCTATGATTGTGTGATTCTGCCCTGCACGGATTTTAGAAGCTACTTTGAAGTAGCTGGATTTTGACTGATTTAAAACAAGAAAGCAGAAAGAAAATGAAGAGGCAGGAGTGAGCTCAATCTTTACCTCATTTCGGGGTGCCAGGACGTAACTGGGCTCAAGCCTGTGCTGGGGGCACTCAGGTTAAGAGGATGACTCCCGAGCCGGGGGGTGCGAGGGCGAGCGGAGCCGGGTCCTGCGGAGGGGCTGGGGTGGGACCACGGCTTCGGTCCCCATGGGGAGGGGAAGGGACCGGCGGCTTCCTGGAGCTGTTACTCTGTCGCTGCAAAAACAATCATTCTGTTTAAATAGAGGTCTTGTAGTTTCTGGGGATTTTTTGCACTATCCTGAAAATGCATTAAGCCTGCACTGCTCGGAATGCAGTGGTTTGTTTGTCACAAGCAAAAACCATTGGGATTTTTTGCACTATCCTGAAAATGCATTAAGCCTGCACTGCTCGGAATGCAGTGGTTTGTTTGTCACAAGCAAAAACCATTGGGATTTTTTGCCTCCATCACCTTGCAGGCTTCGCACTCGTCTTAAGGCTTTTCTGTCAATGCCCGGCAGGCAGTGAAATTAAAGTAAGTTGCAGTATGAGGTGAAACACCTTATTTGCAGTGTCTGGGCAAGTCACTGGAGTAGCTTTGCATCTTTCTCTGGTAGTTTGGCTTATCGTTGCTGTTATCTATTGAAGGGACTTTAGTTGATATTTTGCAGAAGGCTCTGTTGACTATGTGTTATTGACATATTCTTAGCTTAAAACCATTACCATGTTAAAGCCCTGGATTTAGAAACTAATTACAAGACATTAATAGCTAAGCCCTAAGAGCTAAGTCATGCAAATATTGCTATCTGTAAAGTTGAATATACAAAAACTGTTTGAACTGCTGACTTAGTAACTGGAGTCTAGAAGCAATCTGTAAAGGTGGCAGTAAATCTGAGCACAATCCTCCACAATTGTTTTCTAATGTGGCTGTGAAATTAATGGCACAGTTGTTATGAAAGTTGTATCAGGGAACATGGCTATTTTTTTCCCCGACTAGGTTAATTATCACTAATGTAATTATTTTTGCACTGATTTTTATTTTAATCAAACATTGCATGAAACAATTTAGTTCAGAACAAATAGCTTATTACAGAAATGTTTGTGGTAGTGAGAAAAAAAGCAGCGATGTTTAAATTATACACATATATTGAGTTACTTTATTCATTAAAATGAACAATTATGTTAGGCCTTATGAGACAGACTAAGCATTCCTTGTTAATGTTTGTTCTGTAATGAACATAATGAGAATTTATATTGGAAATGGATCTCATCCCTCTCGTTCGAGGCATTTATGAACTGGGCGATACGTAGGAGTTGGGAGAGCTTGGGGAAAAAAAGAGTTAGAGTTAACCTCTAACCAAGAGGGATGCTGCATTGCTCTGTGGTTGTGGGGAAGGCACTGGATCTGGGAGGGAGCCTTTTCTTTTCTTTTTTGTGTTGTTTGTTTGTTTGTTTGCTTTTGGGTTTTGTTTGGTTTTTTTTTTTCTCTGTACTGTGATGGTCAGGCAAAACATAGTGTCCCACTGTAACATAGTGGCTCTACTGGATCCAAATACTGTGGAGCACAGCCAACTTTGAAGTTCTTTTTTCATTAGTTGTTTTGAATGTCCTACAATGAACCAGTTGTGGGGGTTTTTTTCCCATTTATCAGATCAAATCATCAATGGATGAACTACAATAGCATCAGTCTGCACATTGTACTGTTGAAGATGTGCCAGTCAACATGATGATAAGTGGATGATGGGTAGATACGTGATTTTTCAAGACATGAGACAGATGTGTCTACAGCATCTAGTGCTGTAGACCTAGATGGTCTAGGTTTTGCATGCTTCCCAAATTTGGTGGAATTGTAATGGCAGCGTTCATTGTGTCCCTCAGTACTGACTTGGTCAAGTCCTAAGTTCAAGATGCAAAAATTGTGGATAGCTGTGAGTACAGTGTGTCTGGCTATCTGTAAGTGGTGTGGTTTGGGAAAAATAAATTCCCTAATCCTCTGTGTGCTATTTCTATATATGACTGAAATGGAAGGTTCTACATAAAAAAAGCAAGATTTGTGTTAATTGTAAGAGTACTTTCTCATGATTTATGAAATTGTTTACTTACTGCTTTCTAGATTATGAGTAGTATTTTCAGATAATCACTTTTTGGTTATGGGATAAGAGTTTATTATATTTGCTTATAGAAAGGTAGGATTTGTAAGTATATAGCACTCTTCCTCCGTGGATCTCAAAGATTTTGTAGGTCTTTGTTATAAATATAATTGACAGCACCTTCAGCTTATAGGTGGGGAAATGGAAGAAAAAAATATATGAACTGCCTTGCCCAAGTTGATCAAACTGGCCTGGGAGCAGGGTCAGCAAAAGAGCATGGACCTCCTGGATCTGCCATTTCTCTAGTTAATCTTGTCATCCGTGGTTTTAATAGATGTGGTTTAGTTTTGAATCTTGGCAGGTAAGGTTGGTTGCACGTTGAAACAACAGTCTTGGAAATCTTTATCCTCAAAACCATTTTTAGTTCTGCCACATCTCTCCTTTAAAAATAGGATGTGATGTGCAAGAAGTTTAGACTTGTCGTGGCGGTCTGCTGCTCTGTTTCCTGTGGTTTGTATCTCCGAACGCTGCTCGGACGTTCCCGCTGCTGGTTTGCCGTCAGCAAAAGCTTGGGCAGGACGCAGCAGTGGGCTGCGCCGCGGCCGCGTACCACGGACACATTGAGAAAGAAGCGACCAAACCAGCGCTGCGGTTCCTGCCCCTGAGTGAAACCCTCTGCTATTTTGTTTTTGTTGAAGGTCCTCTTACAGTAGTTGTGGACAAAAGTTATTCTTGGTTTTCAAAAGCTAAATTATTTCAAGGAAACTGCAGTAAAAGGTGGAAGAAGGAGAGAGGGGAAAAGGGGAAAGAAAAAAAGTACATCAGGCATAATTATTAGATCCTAAAGCAGCCAAATACACAGATGAACATTTTATTGCTTTTGTTTGCATTTCTGAAAGGAGATATGAAACAATAATTTATTTCAAAGGCAAAAAATGTTTCAAAAATATTCGTTTCTGAGTGGGAAAAGTGTCTCTAGCTTGACTCAGATTCTCATCTCCCAACGCCAGGCTCTGGTGCCAGGTGGTTTATCTGACAGGCAGTTTTCATCATTAATTTTCTCGCCAAAGCAGCAGAACGCTGCAAATCTTTCTGAGGCCAGTGATACAGACTTGTCATGGTGTCATCCCAGGAGACCAGAAAAAGGACTTTCCATAATTTTGCCTGATCTTCTATTTATCTCTTTACACACAGTATCTGTGCAGAATAAAGTGCCTTTAGGCTGTCCCAACTACCCAGCAATGCCATGGAATACGTTTGAGAATATGGAAATTCATCCTTTTATAGTCATAAGGAGGGCGTGGGGATATGATAACACATTAATAATTCTGTGATTCTGTGAGATAATAGCATGCAGAAAATTGGCGAGAATCCTTTCATCACTGGGTCAAAATCCATGCACTTAGGATGCTTTTCTCATTTCATATCAATGCATGCTGTAAAAAGGGCATCAAGTAACTTCTCTGTTTAATAGTTGTGATACAAAATGGGGGCTCCAGAGTGGATCGATGTGTCTCACTTTCTAGCTGTACAGGTCAGTTATAGTGACCCTGTCTCAGTCTACTTTTTGAAAGGGCAAGATACAAATCAGCGATTAAGAAGAGTAAAAGAAGATGCAAACTGGCGGTCAGTTGGTTTCTTACGGAATTGTCATGAAATTTTTCACACCTGCTTTATGGGTCAAAAATCTTGGCTCTGGTTGTCTTTACTCACCATCTCTTTGGTTCTCTTTCCTGCTAACATCTTTTGTGGTGCCTCTGCAGCAAGTTACACTCACACATGCCAGCTTACTCCAGCTCTCTTGCGAAGCATATGCACAACCTGGGAATTCAACTCCAGGTTTGTGAAAGGCTTGCTAGCCTTCACTAGTTGGAGCAGTGAGAGTTGGGCATAGAAATGGATTTCCTGGCTCCTTGTAAGAGCTTCCAGTAAGACCAAACTACCATTTGCAAGTGCAATTAAATGAATCTTTGTATTCTCCTTTATCATCAGGTATTCCTTCGGCTTCTGTAAGCTACATACCTTCAGCTCAGCGCAGTGTGAAAGAAGAGTTCATGGATCTTTTTTTTTTTTTCTTTTTCAGAATAAGTTGTGAATATTGAAGGTTAATGAAGTTTCTCAAGCAGTGGCAGACCTCTAGAATATCTGTTATTGAGGGATTATTTTTATAACATTCACAGCAGAGACTCTTGGTAGTATAGTATTTGAGCAGTGTGTGACTTCAGGGTTTTTTTTTTCAAATGTATGAAATGAAGATGATACAGGATCTATTTTGAATTAAATTCAGAAAGTGCAACTTAATCCTTCAATTTAAGTCTTGCAAACCCCAGTCTCCCTGTATACATTAATAATCAAGCTGATTCAAGAAACTCATCTAAGAATTTTTTACTTGTAGGGGAAATAGTGGAGCTTGTAAGCATTTAAGTAACCTAAAAACAAATAACTGAAATTTTGTTTTTAATAACAGTTATCCACATCTATCCCAGGAGATCAGGTTTTATATTAAGAAAAGCCATACGTACACACACACACACACACAGAGCAGCTATTGGAGCCACTGAAATTTTACCGGGCAGCTGAGTTGGTAACTGGTGCAATGAATTGGCACTGGGAATGTCAGGACCTTCCCAATGGTTCCAGTCTGGGCTATTTCAGGGGGGCTCCAATACTAAACCTCCCTTGTTCTTGGAAACTGGTTAGTGGCTTTAGTCGGGAATATTTTGAAATTATTTGTGAGTCTAATTTTCTGCAAGTACTTGGGAGCCTTTGTGCACATACTTTGGAGTTTAGGTTTCTTAAGATTGCAGAACAAGTGAGACTTTCCATTTATTTAATATAATCATTTATAATTTGCATTCCCAGAAGCATGTATGGTATTTCAAAAGCAGAATGTGATTTTGAAATGAAATATTATCTAATTATTCCATTTTTCATTGATGACTATTTTCTTTGTCCTTCATTTTCTTACATGGCTCATATTGCAGATCTTGCCACGTTCTCACTGATTCCATGCCCTATATAAGACACATTTCCACCTCATTTAAAATATTATCCTGGTCAGTAGTAGTTCCAAGAAGGGAGATCTCTTGTTCTGGCCTCGGTAAGAAGAGATGCATGGAAAGCAGTTTTGTGAATGTAACTCCTGCCTTCCCTCAAGTCATTGCAGTGTTCTTACTAATTTTCATGAAACAAGGAAGAGGTTCACACTCTACTGTTTTATCTGATGTTGTGTGTCATTCCGCCAGAATTAACTACTAATAAAAATGAAAAATGAAGGCAGTAAATAAAGTCATGTATTAGACTCCCATGCAAAGATACTAGTGTGTGAGGTTCCTGGTGCTTTTCCAGGAGTCTACAACATATAAAATTTATCCATTTGGTTTTTCTCTTTTGTAGGTTCCCCCTTGGTCCTCCCACCTTCCATTCCCACCCTGTTTGTCTGACAGTAACATCTAAATAACCAGCCTCTTTCTATTTCACATCTTGTAGATCGATGAAATGCAGTGGGGCAAAGGAGTGCGTGAAGTCCCGTCCTCGGTCTGCAGCCTGCCTTGCAAGCCGGGAGAGAGGAAGAAGATGGTGAAGGGGATGCCGTGCTGCTGGCACTGCGAGCTCTGTGACGGCTATCAGTACCAGGCTGACGAGGTGACTTGCCTGCTCTGCTCATACAACGAGCGGCCCAACGAGAACCGAACGGGATGCCGTTCGATACCCATCGTCAAGCTGGAGTGGCACTCGCCCTGGGCTGTGATACCCGTCTTCTTGGCTATGCTGGGAATTATTGCCACTATTTTTGTCATGGCAACATTCATCAGATATAACGACACTCCCATTGTCCGGGCTTCTGGGAGGGAACTCAGCTACGTCCTGTTAACAGGGATATTTCTGTGCTACATAATCACGTTTCTGATGATCGCCAAACCAAACGTTGCCGTGTGCTCCTTCCGGCGTATCTTCTTGGGCTTGGGGATGTGCATCAGCTATGCAGCCCTGTTAACTAAAACAAACCGCATCTACCGCATATTTGAACAGGGCAAAAAGTCAGTGACAGCACCTAGGCTTATAAGCCCCACATCGCAGCTGGCGATCACGTCGAGTTTGATATCTGTTCAGCTTCTAGGTGTCTTTATTTGGTTTGCAGTTGACCCACCCAACATCATAATAGATTATGATGAGCAGAAAACTATGAACCCTGATCAAGCCAGAGGAGTTCTCAAATGTGACATTACGGATCTACAAATCATTTGTTCCTTGGGTTATAGCATTCTTCTAATGGTTACGTGTACTGTGTATGCCATCAAGACTCGGGGTGTCCCAGAGAATTTTAATGAAGCTAAACCCATTGGATTCACTATGTACACTACCTGTATAGTATGGCTTGCCTTCATTCCAATATTTTTTGGCACTGCCCAGTCAGCCGAAAAGGTAGGTGAAAATGAACAAACGTGCATCTGATGTATCAGGATTCATTGCAGTTATAAATTGCGTACTGATGTTCAGCTTTACATAGATTTTAAAACGAGCTATCCAGTTAGCTCATTACTGAGACATGTGCAATATATAGCACTATTTTCCTTCTCCATTTAGCTGGTGGGCTATTCATTTGATAAACTGGCAAATGATCAATAGCAATCATATTAGCCATTAGTTTTATTGTTGCATCCATTTCAATTGTATCTTTTCAGTAGGATAAGTGGGAATTAGCTGCCATATTGTCCAGAAAGAGGCATCTCTTAACTAAATCATTTTGAATACAAGATGTAAGCAAAAAAACTGTCAAAAAATAGTCAAGTAGAGTCCTGCGCTTCTGGAGTTCAGCACTGAGGGCAGTGCTTAGTGTAATGGTGCTATGCTTCACAAATAGCAACCTCAGGGCACATTTACACTGCAGGGTACATAGTCTGTCCTGAGCTCCAGCTGCTGAGACTAGACTGACACTGCTATCTGTATTGGTTATTTTTAAACTAGCCCAGGTAGATTTAGCCTATAACTCATGGCAAGGGTATAGCCAGAGTCCTGGAGTGAACGCCAGGTTGCTTCTCTTCGTAAGTGAAGTCTACTAAAGCTTAAGTTCATTCACTAAAAGCCAGTCCAAAATATTACACTTACATGACTATGGTTATGGAGGTTTTCATGTATCATCTCACCTCTGCAATGGGTTTTACAGGCAGCCATTGCATCCCTAAAGGGAATTAATTTCAACTGGAAAGGAGGTCTGTCAAGTCTCACAAATGCTTCAAACACCTCTGCTCTCCCTGTTGAGGGAGAGATAAGAAACAGCGTCAGCAGCTTTAAACGCAGTTGGGCCCGTTTGTAACTTTGGTCTGATGCAGGGAGTACAGTGCAGCTTTTGTCTCTGTCTGGGAATGCTTTAGGCCTGCAGGTGACCAAGATGAAGTGCTTGAAATTGTTGTCTGCAAAGATTTAACCAGGTGATAGAAAGACCCAAAGAATTTCAAAGGCTGCTGCCAGCATTCAAAATCATTTAGTAGCAAAAGCTTTAGGTTTCCATGTAGTCACAGAGCTGAATTACCCTCTACTTCTTTGAAAGCACAAGATTCTTATACAAATTCATGTAGGACAGCAAAAGATGACGATGAACTCCATTTCACACAGAGCAGCGAAGAGGGTACTGGGCAAAGTAAGCAGCGGCTGTGCTCCAGCCGAGGGGAACACCCCGTGCCGCTGCAGAGAGCCTGTGGCCCCGGCTGCTTTGCTGGCTGCAGCCCCGGGGCGGCCGCGGCCGGGGGGCGTTCGGGCAGG
>NW_009209555.1:0-11201 GCF_000690835.1 Fulmarus glacialis
CCCGCAAACCCCGGCACCATGTCCAGTGTTTGGGGTCGCCGCAGGCACCCCCGGTGGTCTTGAGGAAGTCTCGTCATGGGCAAGCGGTGAGGTGAGGAGAAGGCTGTGAGGGCTTGTAATGGGGACTGTTTGATGCTTGTGGTAGTGGGGACAGAGGATTCACTGCGAAGGAGAGAGCAGAGCCGTCCTGTCCCTTCCCAGGTCCATTTTCAAGTCTAGGTAATGCAAGGGGATGTTTTACGACCTACAGTCCTGCAGAGGAGGTCCAGGGCCTCTGCCCCTGCCACAGCTGCAAGAGATGATGCCTGCTATGCCCTCCTCTTCCCTCCAGAGTCCCTGTCCCTGCTGGCCCCAAACACCCACAGGAGCTTATCCGCCTCTGCCCAAACTCTGAATTAAGCAGAAGTGATTCCAAATCCTCCTGCTTTGATCTCTGAGAGAACAAAATGCCAGTCTGTGGGTGATAATCCCCAAGGAGTTAAAAGCTTTGGGTTTGCATCCTTCCCTGGTAGAGAATGGGGATCCCACCAGCCCCTTGAGGCTCTGGGTTTAGCCATCCCCGCTACTACTTCATGGTCTGCCCTCAGGTTGAAAGATTATGCCTTTCATTAGCAGACTGATTCAGGTAGGCCCATAAATATTCACCGTGACATCTACCACATGGTCGAAGCAGAAGTACAAATCCTGTCTGCCTCAATTCCAGGATACTTTTTGAGGCAGGTGAGGGCTGGAAGGCCAAATCTTTAGTGTGGAGGAGCTGTGGTGGACACGGGAACTTTGGTGACCTTAAACACCCAGTGCTTTTGCTTGGTGCTGTAAATAGCCAAGAACTGACTGAATCGCCAGTATACGGTAGGATAGCCCAGCCCCTCCAGGCTCCTGGGGTCTGTTCTGACTTCACACGACATTCAGACCCAGACTCTGGCCCTTGGCATCTTCACTGGGAATCTCCCATCGTGAGACGCATAAAGAAGATCCCCAGATTCGGTTTTCAGGCTAAAATTTTCTGAGTGTCACCTCTGATAAATGATCCTCAATTCAGCCCTAATGCAGTATAAAATAGCAAATTCCATTTTAGTTCAGTTTTCATTTTTATTCCACTTTTTAATGATAATTTTTCATTAAGAATCTAATCCTGTCCTAGCATTTCTCATCGGTAAGGCTCAAGGTGCTTTACAAAAGAGGTAAAAATATGATTATTCCAATTATCCTTATTAAGGCTTAGGTTTTGGGCAGCTTCTGCAGATAATATAGGTCATAAATAATTAAGAGTACATTCTAATTAAAAGAAATCCCCAGTTGTAAACCAAAGTGCCACACTGAAGAAGCCAGTCTTCAAAGGCATGGCCTTGTAACCTTATCTCCGTGATCAGAACAGTATTCCATTAACCTGCAAATCTTCACTCTCCTGACCTGTCTGCCCCAACAGCAGGTACTTCCACGTGCCTGTGCAGGACCCAAGGAGAGAGAGGGTCAGGGAATTTCAGAGACCAAAAGCAGTCTGGAGAGTGTTCTTCTATTAAAGTCCTTTATCTTGTTATTTGAATAAAGGTCTCAAGTTTGGAGGTTTACCAAAATGTACAGCCTGAACTGAACAAGATTAGGTGTAGAAGTGATTTAGGTTTTTTAGCAGAAATAGTTACTGGAAATTAAAAGCATTGCTCAAACTGGAATCCAGAAGATACAAAGAAGGTTGTGGCCTGGATCCAGTTCATACGTGACCTAAATAGAATTCTGACCCTGAAACTTGCTCTGAACACCTTGTCAAATTTCATCAAAGTTAGACATGAATTTTCATGTTTGGGAGTTTAGGCTCTAGATTGCTAGTGCTAAGCTGGGTCTATGTATCCTGACACCTGCATGTCCCCACTGGAAGCTGACTATCTCAGGACTGCTGTTTTTGAGCAGTAGGATGAAATCCTTGTTCTCATTCCAAATACCTGCTGTCACATATTACTTATTCTGTGGGAATGTTTTTGCTCTGATTTGTGGTTACGCAGTGTTCAGTGATGACCTAATTGCAACGTTCTCATTAGGCAGAGAAATTTCTGAGTTTGGCTTTATAGTTCACCTTCTCAGTAAGTAAATCATTGCTCCGTAACACCGTCAACCATCAGTACTGTCACTTTAGCCCAGTGTTTTATGAGGGATCATAAGGCTGATGAAGGCACTTTGAAGCGTGTGTATCTACAACAGCTTCTCACACTTTACCATTGTGATGTCTAACTTGTCTCAGGGCAAGCATAGACCATCCTATCAATGAAAATGCCTGAATCTGATGACCTATAGCAGCTTTCTTACCACTAAAGAAACTGCACCTATGTTAGTTTGGCGTTGGGTAATTTCCTTGAAAGTTGGCGATATACGAGCAGCTACAAATAAAGCTGAAAAAGGCCAGACTGCCTTTCTGACTGCCTCTTGATGAGGCTTAATCTTGGCCTGGGAATGCTGGTGTAATTTTCAAATGTAACTCAAAGGGATGTTGATTGCAAGTTACATTAACATGAGTCCCTAAGTTCCTTACGGTCTTGGAGAGACCTATATCTTGAGCTCTCTGTGCCGTAATTTCTTCATTTGTATTGTGTTAAACTGTAATTCAGTCTCATACGCTGGAAGCTTTGACTAGTAAGGCATGACTGGAGCTCTGAGTAATGCTGGGGGTACTGGAAATGTACTACAAATGACAGAAGGGAACCTGCTGAAATAAGGAAGCAGGGAGTGCAGACATTTTGAGCGGCAGAAAGAGGGAGGGTGAGAACAGAAGAAAGGGGGGAGGGACAAAGGAAGGAAAAATATAAGAGAAAAAGCAGGAAGAAAACTAAACCACCACCGTTCTAGGTGACAATCGGTGGGTGAGGCTTTGCAATTGAACCAAGTTTCCCTAAGAACATTATCATATGCCGCTTATGGGAGGGAGGAGAAGGGAAGAGGGTTCCTGGAGAAGTGCATATCCACACAATGAAGCCTTTGGTTTCTTCCCTTGCACATTTGTAGAACGCTCACGTCTTTCCCTTACCCCAGGAGACATTCCCATTTCCTTTCATTTACCAGTGTTTGGAAGGCGGAAGGAGATGAGGCACTGTTGGGTTCCCTTATTAACTTAATCTGTGGGAAGCCCTACATAAATCATTGAATTTCCTAGTCTTGATAGAACGAGATATTTGTACAGTGAAGTCAAACAGAAGATCGAAGTTCCTGCACAGAGAGGATTTGACGCTGTTCCAGTCCTGTGCCTGTGACTCTTACGCGTGCATTTCTTTGAAGTCTGAAGCTTAGGAGTCTGCATTAATGATCAAGGGACAGAGCTGAATACAGAATTCGTATAGTACGAAGGTAAAGGTGTGGGCATGAATGTGGGAAGAGAATATTTAAGAGCAGTCTGGCATGTATAGTTAATAATATTAAAAAAAAAGTAATCATGTTAATTTCCTATAGTTACTCAAGTTCTCCAGGCTATTAGCATCTTCTCATACCTTGTAGATCAGTGATCTCTTGCTGGGTCCTGTCATGTTCAAAATATTAACTTCCTTGAAAAGTAGAAAACTTCAGGTTTGAAACCTTTTGTCCTCTTGTAGAATGGGAAACTTGCTCTGATCCCTTAGGCAGGAATCTCTATTCCTCATGCAGTGTTTTAGAGCACTGAGCTGGCATTTGGCTGTCACTCTGTCCCACTCAGCCAAGTGTCGGCGATCCCTGAATGCTGAAAAAGTTCCTTGGGACTCTCTGCAGATGTGAAGCTCTTCTGAAGTTGAGATTTGTCAGGAGCGGAATGCATTAGAATGCTTATTTCTGACTTTGACTTATGACTATGTTAAAACTCACTTATTTTTACCACTGTGTTTGTTCCTTTTAGGGCTCTTAGCTGTTTCTCTAATTCAGGAACTGTTCTTCCCATTTTTTACTTCATAAAGTAAAATAGTCAAAGTAAAATGCTGTGTATCTTGCTACACTTAATATACAGGTATCTACTGACTGAAACAGTGAAATAGACCCTGGTTTTCAATTTCTGACCCGCTATTTTAACTGCTTTTTCCAGAACTCCACCCTAATTGCTGCTTTTTCTTGATTGAGCAGCAAATCAGTTCCCCTCTGAGCCCCAGGATTACCAAAATTCAGATTTTTCTGAAGAAGCAAAGGTCAGATTTTGAAGACTCAGCTTATATGTAGGGACCTTATGAAGCAGATCCTAAGGTGGTATTTATGTCCTACCAGATACGGAGCTACTTTCAAAATACTGGCCCTACACACCAGAGGATTTGCAGTCTTGCTCTGGATGTCTCTCATGTGTGGTAGGTCTATACAGGGCTTTGGGAGCACTGGGTCCTCACTGCACTCACTGGTACTGCTTATGCTCCCACATCATTTAATTCAGCCGTGGCTGCGCGCTCCACCTGATATGAGGGTTAACTGTGCCCCTCAAGTGGAAAAACTGGAGACCCCAGGCCTCTCCCCATGAATGACTGGGACCCCTTTCTCCAACTTAATGTTGCTGCTGTAAACTGAATCTCTTCAGCATCCCAAATACTTTGAAGCCATCCTCATTAACAAGTTGCTGAGTGCCTTGCAGGCATTGAAAGGGAGGGATGGCAGGTCCAGCCCCAGCAATGCAGAGCTGAGCTGGGGCAGCGGCTCAGAGCTTGGCAGCCATTCTCCAGTAATGGCTTTACTCTCACTCAGATTGATAGGGCTGCATTATGAAGTCTCATGGTTTTTTTTTTTTTTAAACATTGGATTTCTGTATGTGAGTATTTAATACCATAGTGTAAACGAATAGTTATGAAGGTGTCTGAGGCCTTTGGATCAGATACGTCATATAAAGCTCTGATCCAAAGCCCACTGTAGCTCAGAAGAAAAAAAACATCTCTGACATTGTTCTCCCCTCTTGTCCCCAGGGAATTAAAAAGACAAATTATTTTAAGCAGTTCAACATGTACTGAGCTTTAGTTTGTTAGCTAAGAAAGAGTATAAAGTCTTTCCAGAACTATGTTCAAAACTAAAGAACAAAAAGCTACCTTGAAAAATGGCCATTGGGAAGCAGACCAGCAAAAGCCAAGAAACTTGAGCCCTTTGCTAATGAATACTCTGTCCTTAACTCACATTGTCTCTTTTGTTTCCCACACTTTCATGAGCTGCACATGGATTCAATTTGCCAGTCTTTAACCCTTCTTACTGATGCCTGATCTGTGCATAGTTTGGAAACTGGGACAGCTGTCACTTAGGTACTTGGCTTTGTTTTTATTTTTCTTCTCCTGATCTGTTTGTCCCTGTGCAGTCTCTGGCTCAGATGCGGTAAAGTAATCCACGAGGGGTGTGGACAAGGCTTGTGTGCATGCTGGGGAGAAGGAGTCAAAGCTTTTCCAGCTTCCTGGCAAAGGGTGTAACAGAGACAGGGCTGGAAGCAGGTTTGCTTTGATTAAAACATAGTAGCGTTTCCACTATGGCTACCATAGAGGAAGATGTTGGTGCTATACTAGGACTTTTCTAAGAAGAGCTGTTTTTTTTGGCATAGCTCTAAAATTGATGGAAAGTCAGGGTGGAGCCAAGGGATTTGGCATCATGGGAACTTCTCACACCAGCTTGTCTTTGTGCTATAGCACAGCAGAAGTGCTTTCTGCAGAGAGAAGCATTAAACATCAGATGTTTATTTGCGACAGTGAGATTTATTCCAGTGAATGATGATGGCCCATAGTAAATACACTTCTTAGTAATGACTGTATTGTTTCCAAAAACATAACTAGCTCCTAGAGCTGCTGTTTGCTAAATTGATAGGGATCTAATTAGTCATCCATTTAAAATAAAAGTGGCATTCCATATAAAAAACATAATGCATTTCAGTCCTCATTTTTCCCCTAGATAACTATTGAACAAAGATCACCAGCAGAGAGTGCTGGTGCTCTTCCAGAATGTGGCAGCAGCTTCTGAAGTTGATTGTAAAATCTAATCAGACTTTGTTCCATAATTCTATTTTTAGTTTTTCATTTCTGTGAAAATGAAATGTTAATCAATTATCTGTAACTTGATATCTTGCTGTCTCTAATTATCACTCTTTTTGTTGCTTACTACAGGAGAAAGATCGTTTTTAGGAGCACAACTATGTGCTCAGAAAAAATATAATCGCCACTTTTTGAAGGAATTATGTAACAGAATTTAATATATTTTGTTCCAATGCATTTGACCTTTTTTGTACATAACATTATTTCTCCTTTCATTTCTTTCCTTTAATTTCATATTCAAAATAATCTGTTTACTATTCAGTACAGCTTCTATGTAGTGGGGGAAGATGGCCCTGGTCCTACAATTAGTAGAGCTCTAGCATCTATATGGTGCTCATTGTTTCACTGAGACCATACTTAACCTTCCCAGGCAATGGAAGGTTGATTCCAGCCAAAGATTACTTTTGGTTGGGCCTCTTTCATTTCTCAGTTCTGAGTCTGCTTCTGACATCAATATTAAAAATGAGTTGCAAAAGCTTTAAATCAAAAACCACTCCCTCTTCTCTGTCCCCGTAGTATTTATCAATACAGTCCTGGAGACTTTGAAGAGGTCAGGCTTTTTGGTTTCAAATCAGCCGTGGTTTTCCCCTCTTAATCTCTATGGTCATTGAAATATCAGGATTATCAAGTCTGTTTTTTGCTGCAGAACCTGCTGTGCATCTCGCTCTCTTGTGATTTCATACATTCTTTAGTCATCGAGAGCAAACAAAGACTGTGCTGAAGTGCAGGGCCTCCATGCCTTACTCTTACAGTTCACTCTGTGGATGTTGAAGGAATCTTTTAATTCATTTCAGCAAATTTTGAAGAGACATCTCTTTTTAAAGAGGCATGAGAGGCAAGAGTGCAGAGAAATGAGGGAGATGGTCAACTTTCGTACATCAGGGTTGCTAACGTACAATAGACATCAGTTAAAGGCTTACAGGTCCTTCTTTGGGAGAAGAACAGTGTCTTGTAAGGAAATCCCTTTGTCCAGACTAACCCTGCTGTCCTTATTTTGCCAAAACTACATTTAAGTCTAGGGGACTGGGGTGTGAATGCATTTAGAGCAAAGCTGAAACATTTAAATTGTTTTTCCAGAGTTGGCAGTTGTTTATCATTGTTCTGGTTCCACAGCATTCTTCCAAAATTCTGCATAAAAAAGGGCCAAGGACTTACAGGTGGTACCTGATCAATCAACTCATGGGTGACACATCACTGCTGACCTCTGTATTGCATTTCACTGTGGTAAGCTGTTCCTTTTCTCCCCTTCCTGTGCAGGCCCTTTCTACACCCAAGGAACCACGTTGAACTTGAATTACACTCCGTTAGAGGTACCATCCAGACTGACATACTTTTAAAAATCTTCACACGCAGTAGCATACAAAACCTTGAATGAGCAGGAGCCATGTTACAGTGTATATCACAATATAGACAGGACGTGTAGTTGGCTATGCCAAAGTTTCTGTAGCAATTACTTCCCTCCCAGAAGTTATGTGGTCATTAAAGTTTTATTATATAGAATTGGTAGAATAATAAGCTTGTGTAGAAAGACACAGCAATTACTTAGTGAAGAACAGAGGAATACATAGTGCATAACTACTCCTGCTCTTGTGTTTCGAAAAGTAGAATTTTTCTAGCGATTCTGAGCATGTCAAGGTTCATGGTAGTCGTTTCTGCTGTTGTTGGTCTGTGAATACCTGTCGTTACCATCTGTTGGTGAATGATAACTGGTTTTGCACTTAATTCATGCCTCGATCTCATGTCTGTCAGGTTGATTTTATTTCTCTTCAGAAATCATAGCTGGTCACCAGCCATTCTCAATGGCAGGACCTGAGGGAGCCTTTCAGGGTTTGTTTCGGATCAGGGCTGGATATAGCAGCAACATCAAATCCTCTAAATACAACTTTAAAATGGCCATGACGACCCTGAAGGCTCTGGGTGCTGTCCACCTCGGTGGTAAAATGGCAGCAAAAGCTGCAATGCTGCAGTGGGGCTGTACATCCAAGTTCACCGTATGTGCGGGCAGCGAGGCAGGTCCTGTGGCCTGTGACTCTCAGAGACTCTCCAAGTCTAGACTGAACTCCCAGCATGACTTTGGACAAACCACTTAACCCTCCTGTACCTTGGTGCCTTCTCCACACATTTCTTGTGATACTTACATGGTTTTGAAATTTTCTAATCTTGTTTTGATCTGTATCCCCTAATGTATTTGTTCACTTACTTCTTTTTCTTCAGTGAATGTATCTGTCAGACTGGCTATTTGGCTTCTATAGCAAGAAAGATAAATTAATCTCCCTTCTCAGAATTACCTATTCCTTGCTCCTGCTCACCTAGTAAACTTGGCCTCATCTCCTCCTCTCAGTCTTTTTTACTATTGCTTGCATTACTGTTCGTTTACTGTAGGGCCATTATTTCACCTAACAGCGTATTTACAGACTAGACAAAGAACCCCCTGCTTTGGTGGTGGTGGGGATGTACTGTCTGCTCCCAAGAGCTAAATGGCACTTCTGAGCACTGTTAACAGTTTATTTTTATGTGCAAGAAGAAAAGCTCTGTTAAACTGGCCCGAGATCAGAGATCCACGGAAATTAATTTACACCCCTCTCAGCTGCACTGAATGGATGCAGGACTGAGCGGTGATTTCTCTCTGTACATGAGGGATAATATCAGCAGCTTCCTGAGCTCCAGCTGCTGTGGACAAAGGATGGCAGAGTTACAGCGATTCCTGGAGGGAGGAACTTTAAGATGGAGGAATTTTAAAGAATGTGAAGGACAACCTCTTAAAAAATTGTAGGTGGAGCAATTCCAGGTCATCCAAACACTTCGTAAGCCCAAGATTTATTTTCCTACTTTGAACTAGTTGCCGTTGTGGCGTTTATCTTTTGTGCTTTTTAACACATCTACAGTGACCTTTGTATGATTGCATAAATTGGCCCAAGTACGCTGGAACAGTTATTAGGAACCCCTTTCTTGTGTTGTTTCCTGAATTCCCACATTGTGGCGTGATGTGTGTATGGAAACTGCTTGCTTCCTCCACTGGCAGCTGTTCAGATGTGTGCTGGAGCTCCTGAGGACTGGGCTGGGCGGGGAGCTGGGTGAAGGGAGGATGCAGGGGGAGAATGTTTTAAGGGAGAGAATGTGGATTTCATGCATCTTTGTTCTTTTCCAGTTCCGATAAAGCTATTATCTCCAATTGTGTGGGTTAAACATGAGCAGCGCTAGTGCTCTGTAGAATAAACAGCAGCAGATAAGTTGAGGTTAATACGCCTCGGGCAAGGCTAGCTGCTTTTCAGAGTCTGCATTAAGCAATATTTTTACTTTCCTGATGACTCTACCTTCTCTCTTTACTCCCCACTATTTTCTTTTAGCGTGTGGGAGGGAGACAGGATGTGTGATTGAAGCATAGTTTCTAACTCTTTAACTCATTGAGGCTATATATTTCCCTTACAACTCCGCCCCACAGCATCTAGCAAATATGTGCTTCATTAGCTTGTTCTGCGTTGTCTTTTTTTGCGTTTGCAAACTGTAAAGTTATGGGATGTTAATGAACTGTTTACATGTGTTTCTACATTTGCTCCACTGAAATGTTCCAATGAATGAATGTCAATTACGAGGGAAAAAATAGATGTTTATATATGCTGCATTTGGGATTTCTGAAATTTGACTTCCTGAATTTTTTTCCAGATCTTTCTTTTCAATGTTAAGAGCTGGGAATGTTGGAAAGGATTTGTTTGCTTAGAGCAATTAAAAGGTAAATGGCTGAATCATGTTATCTCTTCTCGCATGAAGAGCCCTGGTGAACTCCAGTAGGCCAAGTTTCACAGCACAAGGATTTGACACGTGGCCAGTTTTTGCACATTTAGTACTTTTGGAAACTGGTGTCATCTTACGGTCAAACCTTACCAAACTGGGGCTACTTAATGGGCTTAGTATTTGCATCGTCAGGCCTTAGTGTATTAAGTCAGCTGTGGACGCACGATGACAGCTGCTCTCATTTTTTGTTTTGCTCTTTCTTGAAATTACAAGTTAGTGAACGGGAGCCGGGAGACAAGTAGAAGCTGTCACTCGGAGTTCACGGACAGGAATGACCTCAGAGGGGGAGGATTCGAGTGTGTTGTATGCAAGAGCCAGAGAAGGAGGTGGATTGTGAGAAAGGCGAGGTACCATTGTTTGTACACAAACACGTCCCTATTGAAGGACCAGTTTGTTATCTCGGGCCTTGTTTAGGCTGGGGATTTGCCCTGATGATAGGCATCAGGCTAGGAGAAGTTGAAGTTGCTTACTGCATTTCAGAACAAGAGCTTTGCCTTTCTGGTACAGAGGTTGGTGCCACTGCAGACATGACTGTGTTATTGCCACTACCAAGTGCTATTAAATCTTCCAAAACAGGGAGACTGGCTTAAGTCTTTCTTTTTATCAACATTTTAGGATCCTTTTCCTGGCCTTCTTTGAATGGGGAGACATGCACAAAAGTGGTATGTTCATGCTTTTCTTTAAAGGTTGTTACATGTTTAAAGCCAAACTATTTTTTGAGTTGAAATTCTACAGAGTGATTCCAGGCGCTAAAGTATTCAAACAAAAACCACTTCTGAATGTGGCTATTGTCTTTTATCATGTGGTAAAATGATGAAACACAGCAAAATCGTGGTTGTATTTGGGGAAATTACTTAAGTTTCTTCCATCTCCTCTTTCCACGCCAACCATTAGATCCAGCTGTGGCAGAGTAGTAGAGGTCCGTGGATGTTTACTGTTACGATAGGCTGAGCCTTGGAAGACTTTGTGATGTATATTTTAGTTTTAAGCAGAACATTATATACAGGGAGCTCCTTTAATATTCTGCTCATATGCAGTTAGTCATGATCAGTTCTTGCCACGCTTTCAATTCTTTTCAGCATTTGGCCAGTAAAAAGTGGGTGGGTGAGTCAGATCCTTGGCCGGTGTGCATTGGTATAAACCCATTTAACTCCACTGACTTAGCAGAATGGTTTTGAGAGCTTGGGGCTAACTTGTGTGAAGGCTTCTGCAGGTGATCGAGCAACTCGTCATATGAAGTCCTTATAGCTCCTCTGTGCCGAGCTGCGGGCTGCTGCAGGGCCGAGCGGGGCTGATCAGCCCGGGGCAGGTGGGGCCCAAACGCTCACACGTTAACGGGTAGCACGGCCGGAGCTCCTCGGTGCCTGCCGCATAGGCAGCCGGGCGGTACAGCGGGATGCGCTCCCCGTCTGAGCC
>NW_009209556.1:0-1832 GCF_000690835.1 Fulmarus glacialis
CCAGCTGCCACCGCTGCGGTGCCAAAGGAGAGGGGTCAAATTCCTCCCATTGCTTTGGTGCAAGGAAAGCTTGGGGGGCCTGAGCTGGCAAGGCTTTACCATGACACAAGAGGAGTCTGCGGAGGGGAAAGGGACTTTGACTGCAGCCAGGGGATACCAGGCTCCAGAAGAGCACAGTGGGCAGCCCCCAGCTCCCTCAAGGGAGGTGGGCACCCTGCGTGGCACTGGGGTGGGGACCGTCCACCCAAGAGTGGACAGTCTCTTCCCTCCAGGGTGATGAACAGCCCCTGCCAAACCTGCTCTTTGCAAATGCCACACCTTCAAGATAGTCGGCAGCTCCTCGCTGAGGCCGGAGGCAGGAGAGCTGAACACCAACACACGTAGCATGCTGTCCATGGCATCCAGGGTCTGCAAGGAGGACAAAGGGTGGTGGCATCTTTCGGCAGTCCCTCTCACCCTCAGGAGATGGATCTGAAATCCCAGCATCAAGGAGGACACCCGCGCTGCCTTGTGGTGCCTGGGGGAGGCCTCGGGGCAGACAAGCCTGGACGTGGCCGGGCCCATGGGAGGGGGACGAAGGGATGAGGGTGGGAAAGCAAAACCGAGACCCTGACCTACCTTGGATCTCCAGTTCTGGCACCAGGCAGCCAGGGAGCAGCCCAGAGGGACTGGAGGCTCACCCAGCGCTTACCTGGAAGTAGAGAGAAGCATCCAGGTCCTGCATGTCCTCTTCTGGAGGAAGTGAGAAGACACTGGTGAAGCAGGCATGTATGAGGCTTTTCTTTTGGCCCTCCAGCACCGTCTCCACCGAGCTGCAAAGAGAGAGAGGTCTGTCAGACACTGGTGCTGGAAGCGGTGCCTCGAGGCTTTGGGCAGGTGGACATAGACCTCCGGGGCAGGGGTCCCCAGGAGGGATGGGCAGGTACCTCAAGGCGGCAATGGCATTCATGGCGAGCTGCCGCACCGCCGTGCGCAGGTGGTCCCTGGGCTCCTCTTCCAGCAGTGCCTGCAGAGCACAGTCGGCATAAGGGACCTGGCAGTCACCAGCGCCCAGTGCCAGCAGACCCAGTGTGGTCCCCACCACCCCCAGTGCTGGGGTCTTCGCTGGCAGGGCTTCTCAGCGGTACCCAACTCCCCTTGGGGTGTCCATGCACCTTTGCTCCTGCCCAAATGCTGTCCTCGCAGCGTGCCGGTGACCGGGGGCCCTGCCCCCTTCCCCAGACCCTCCGCGTGTCCCCTCACCTTGATGCTCTCGGCCAGCTCAAATCTGTGGCAGAAGACATCCAGGCCCTGCAACAAGCCCTTGTGCCTGGCAGCTTTGCAGAGGGTGCAGATGCACTCGAGGAACCGCATCTTCTTGCTCTCCTCCTGGCAGCCAGGGGACAGAGAGACGGAGGGGCAGTGTGAGAGGGGAAGACACAGCCAGCAGGACCAGAGCACTGAGGGTGCAGAGCCGTGTGGGAGAGCAGCAGGCAGCAGAGCCGGGGGGTTCCATCATGAGATGCTGGCACAGCAGCAATTGAAATAGCTGCGGTTACCTTTTCCGAGCTCTCGAGAAAAGCCTGGATGAAGTCCACCATTTCCTGTTCCTCTTCATACACAGCTAGCCAGCTGGCATCTAGCAAAGGAGGAGAGCAGGGAGAGCTGTAGAGCAGAGCTGCAGGCAGGAGTGGGCAGAGGAAGGAGCTCTGCCCTTCATCCCCATGCCTGCTCCCTGGGCTCAGTCTCCCGGGGGTCTTGGGGATGGAGGATCCAATGCTGGAGCCCCTCACTCACCTGCCTGCAGCGGCTGGATCACGCACACCTCATCGGTCTCCGGTGGAGAGCTGCTC
>NW_009209557.1:0-18345 GCF_000690835.1 Fulmarus glacialis
GGGGTTGTTATGACCCAAGTGCAGGACCCCGGTGTGAGAGAATCCAACATTTCCTACACAGTAACGTGCATGTAACCTTGATCATTGGCACTGATAAAAATATGGGGGAGCCTTTGCAAAAATACCATTTTTCAATTAAAAATTCAAAATCTCAATTTAATAGTAACAATAGTAAATTGTGTGCTGATTTGGGAAAAGAAACGGTGACACGGACAACTAGAAGTGAGTGGAAGAAGAGCTTATTGATAACCTCTGGTCATGGTATAAGCTGCCCACTTAGGTATCTGAGGGTGGCAATTTAAATACTCTCAGTTGATTAAAAAAATACTAATTTGATAAACAAAAAGAGAGAAAAGTTTATTTAATTTATCTTCTGAGTGAATGTATTTAAAACTTACAGGGTTTTCAACCTGTGGGACAGACTTACAGCCTTGGCAGCAATTAGAGTCAGTATTGTGCTTACAAGGGAGGGTAAGTGTGTGAGAATAGTGCACTAGAAACAAGAGTGTAGGTTCAGCCACTTTTTCCTAATACCGCTGTTCTGAGCTGGCTTGGTTATCAGGTACTGCTGTTTTTCAGATATTGGGTCAAGATTACATCTCCGCCTTTTTTTTTTTTCTTTTTGCATCTTGCATTGCAACAACAGGTGTCAGCCGACTCGAGCTCCTCCATGAATTCCAACACGCCTCTGGTGAGGATAACTACTCGCCTCTCCTCTACTGCCGATGCCCCTATGCTGGCAGGAGTCTCGGAGTATGAGTTGCCCGAAGACCCAAAATGGGAGTTTCCAAGAGATAAGTATGTAGCCTGTTTATTTTAACACTACCTACACATGTCCGAAAAACATGACAAAGTATGAGAGGACACATCCTCCCCAATGTCTCCCAGGGTTTCTTTAGTTAAAAGAAAATCTCAATTACCTGAACCTCCTCTGAAGATCAAGATCCAATTCAATTATCTGAAATCAGTCTTTTTTTTAAATAGAAGCTGAATTTTCTTTGCCTGTCATTCTGATTTTATTTTCAGATTTCTGGTAGGTTTTCAGATATCGTGCTGAAATTTAACTCCTCTGTTACAAAAGGAGTGAATCTGAAATATTATTTCAAAATATGTATGATTCAAACTGGGAGAGATGTCCACATACAAACATTGTTGATGGGCAGTTGAGATTTCCCCAAGCAATACCTCTGTACATTAAACCGTGTTTCTTAGTTGAAATATTAAACTTAATTGTTTAATATTTCTAAAATAGGTAATGAAATATCATGTTAGGATATAGAGAAAGTCTAGAATATGGTATTGGACAATCTTTTCTTTCTGTCAGGACCTTCTGGGTAGGATTTTGTGTTGATTTCGTAGTAGCCTGTATTAATGGAGATGATGGTTTTCTTTTTAGTGGGACATTTTGCATATTGTATACATACATATGCAACTTCTGTGGCTTAAAAGTATTAGGTTTCAAGTAGAGCATACTGAATCTTGGTATATGCAAATTCATATGGCTACATAATATTTTCTTCAAAGTCTGTTGACTAACATGCAAAATGAGCTGCTGAATAATCTAAGTAAAGTTGTAACCATATTTCTTAATATAAAAAAGACACATAAAAGAGAGATAATATTAACACAGGTAGAACCATGATTATAAAGTTAGTACTAGCTTTAAGAAGTCTTTAGGTGCCTTTGAGAAAATAACACCTTTTATTATGAACAGTTCTCTTTCAAATTTCAGCGTTGTAATTTTTGGATAGAAGAGCTGTAATTTTGAACCTTCTGACAACTGTTCTGGAAATTATTTTAATGATGTAGCTGAAAACTAGTGCAAAATGCTGTAATTGCCACCTGCAGTATTCTAGTCAATAGCGGGGGCCTGTACACGTACTTCTGTCAGCCCATACCCTGGGGGGATACGCTAAATGCGGAAAATTTTAGAGTGCTAAACATTTAAAACCAGCATTCAGCACAAATGTAGGTGGAGCAGATTTGCAATGAAAGGAGGCTATTTAGAGGCAGTTTATTAGGTTGGGGGGCAGGAGGCACACAATGAGGGGTTTGTTACTTTAGTCCTAGCAGGGCAATAGCACATAAATTAAGCAGTTTCCAATGCAAATGTTTGTTCTCTGCCAAGATCCTAAATTCAATTTTAGTTCTGGAGAAAATGCAGGATGACCTCAGCATAGCATACGCTGCCCTTCAGTCTTTGCACCTTTTTAAACTTGCGTTTGCTTTAGAAACCAATCCAAAACAGCTTTGAGGAATTCTCACTGAGGCAAAGACCGCATTTGACAAGGAGTCTGTGGGCTGCCCTGGGGAGGAACCACCTCTCACTTCTGTCTTGTGCCTGAGCAGATAAGCAGGGTTTTCAAACCACTTAGCCCTGGTCTAACACTCTTCTGTTGATGGTATGACAACCTCTCCCTCTATTTCACGGGGCGGGGGGAGACAGAAGTCCATGCTTTTAAGAACGAGTCCCTACATATATCATATCTGTGAATCCTGCTTTTGACTGTGGAAAACCAAGACCTTAAGAACTCGCTTATGAAAACGCTTATCTGAATCTGGCCCCTACACTGGATGACGTTAGCAGCATCAGCCAAGCACCCTCCCTGATTTCTGCCATGGCACTGTTTCTGGAGTTAGATGATAATTTCTGCGAATTACGGAGCCTGAGTGTGGCCCTTAAGCACTTACACTGGAACCAAGAAGATTTTGCCCAGAGGCTTTGAAGTTTCTTTTTTATTTTATCTCTTTATCCTCCTAAAGTTGAGATCAACATCTCTGTGTCTGTATGTTACAGCTGAGCAGGTTTTGCAACCAGGTATATGGTCCACAAAATGCGTTTTGCATCACCCAGTTAATGACTGCTCTTTTTAAAAGGTTTCTTATGTTGATACTGTGATTATAATTGAGTTTATTTCCCCCATTCTCTGCTTCCCGCTCTCTGAGCAGAGCCCGGGTACTGCAGACAGGAGGCATCTTCTGTTACCCTCATACATGACATTTGTGGCAGCAAAGAGCCCGCAGCCAAGAAACAGCCTCTGTGCTAGACCCAGCTGTGGGTAAATAAAGCGTCCCGTCTCGCCCCTTAAAGGATCAAAGCGCCGGGGGAATGTGCGAGTATGTCGGCAGAGCGATCTTGCTGTGGGTGGGGAGGCTGTGGAGAAGACGGCTCGTAGGGGACGCTCGGATCTGCCAAGTGCTTTGTCCCGCGGAGGTGCTGCCTTTGTGCCGCCGCTCGTGCGGGCAGGCACCTGGGCTGGAGCCGCCCCGGCACTTCCAGCAGAAGAGCGGAGCCGGAGGCAGCGGCGGCCGTGGCAGCTCCTGGCAGCCGTTCAAGGCGCGTGAGCATCGCGGGCACCGTTACCCGGGCTCTCGCAGCAGTAACCCCTCCCCAGCCTTCGCCGGGCGCTTGTCGCCGGCCTCTTTTCCCTTCCCCTTCTCTCGCCTTCATCCTCCCTCCTCTCTCCCACAAGAAGGCTGTCTGGCCACCTCATCAGCCACCAGAAAGAGAAATGGGTGTGATAATTACCCGCAGCTGCGCCCAAACATGATGTCTACTGACTTACTGTCTCTGTCCCGTCTAATCCCTTCGGCGCAAGAGATCATTAGGCAAATGTTGACGGCCCACGTCCCCAAACAGAAAGCAAGAATATGAATTTTGAGCTAAAATTAAGCTGCCTGAGAGCATGTTTGATTTTCCTTTCTGTTTGCACTGTGCCGTTATATCACAGGAGTTGATAATATTTAAAACGTCCCTCTGCTTTTAATACCACCCTTTACCACACAAATCATCAGCTGCCTGAAAGCGACCACGTGGCAACACACACAAAGAAACTTTTCTTTCATCTCCTTGCAGTCAACGTGCAAAAGAAGACGACCGGCCGCGTTACAATGACGGGAAAAGCTTGCGTGTTGCTGGCTGCTCCTGAATTTCAGCCGCGGTCTGATGCTTTTTGAAAGCTGTGCTCCTCCACGCTGTGTCTCGCCGCTAGCCGTCAAGTACAGCCCCTTATTGCAAGGAGAGGGAGAGCTTAAAAGCTGGGTTTAGGAACTGATCTGCCCATATGAGATGCTCGCTATATCGTCTCTAAGAAAACATACTGCAGCACGCATGAAAATCAATGCGCGCCCAGAGTCTCATTAGTTCCATGTGATAAATGCTTCATGCTACAGCAAGTTGTTGAAAGCTTTTTATATTTAGCCCTGGAATTTCACTGGCTGCATCCCTTCACCAGATGCTATGTGTTAATCTCCTGTTTACACCTCTAGGCTGACGCTGGGTAAACCCTTGGGAGAAGGTTGCTTTGGGCAAGTTGTCATGGCCGAAGCGGTGGGGATTGACAAAGACAGGCCAAAAGAAGCGGTGACTGTGGCAGTGAAGATGTTGAAAGGTAAGAAAATTGGGTGATTAGGGATCAGAATGGGTGATATGGCAGTTCTCATCCACAAAAAGTTTCTTTTGTGGCATCTGAACTCTGTCATCGTGGGGGGGGTCAAAGAGCACATAGCTGACCTCAGCCTTCAGCAGTTTGGGGTGTAAATCTGGGCCCTTGACAGCCTGTTTATCTTGAGCAGTGAGTATTTAGGAGCTGGGAGATGTATTAGCATCGTGTGGGTCTCTCTGCTTTTAGTTTAGTTCATGTCGGAGGCTGTCCATGTGTAGATCCTAGCCCATTCAGTCCAGGTGGTTGGTGCCTATTTATTTTGACTTTAATTGTAAGGTTAGTTTGCAGGAAAGGCATAGTTATTGGAGGTTTGATAGCTAAGGACAGCATTTTTATGTCTGATGTTACTGTGTTGCCTCTTAACTTGTAACACTGAAGAGATGGCCAGTCCATCAAAGAGGTTGAGACTATTTTTTGTTAGTACACAACGTATGACTTTGTATAATGTACAGTGTATACTGGAAAACAAATCCCGTATTCTGCATTTTGAAGCATACATGTTTTACACCAACTAGTGAGCCTTAGTGAAGTTCAGGCTGGCACGCTAGAATATATGAACTGAACCTGTGTCTTGTACAGACGATGCTACAGAAAAAGATCTGTCTGACCTAGTGTCAGAGATGGAGATGATGAAGATGATTGGGAAGCATAAAAATATCATCAATCTCCTTGGAGCCTGTACCCAGGATGGTGAGTAGAGAAAAGTAAACCAGGACTTTCCAACAGGTCTGCGAAAGGCTCATTAATAATAATTTTTCAAGAATTTTTAAGGAAACAGTCATGGTGTGATGGGATTTTTAGATATTTCCCTAGCTTAGCAGCAATATTTTAACTTCTGTCTCTCATTATACTTGCAGCTTTAATATGAGAAAGGGTACTATATCATATGAAAACTCTCTAATCTCTTGCTGTAGGGAAGAAATGACATTTTACAGGGGCTTTACCCACGCCTGTTGTTCTGAATTGTCAGTCCTGCTTTAGTGGAACTTGTATCCCATGAATTTGAAATGAGCACTTTTACTCTCCAAAGACCATAGCGTTTTTATTAAAAGATAATTATGTCATGTAAAGTGATGCAGAATGGCATAAAACTCTGGAAATTAAAAAGTCTTAAGAAGCACTTTCCCCTTGTTTGAGATATCATGGCATTTTTTGATTGAAAATGCTTGCTTTTCAGTACATGGCATGGTCTGGAAGGAATAAGCACTGGGTCAGGGTTTAGGTACTTTCAAGCCACTAATTGTAGCTCTGTCACTATGCTGCTGCGGAGCTTTGGGCCAGTCACTTTGCCAAGTCTGGACATCCTTTTCTTTCAAGTTGTGCTTGCTGATTTCACAGTTAAACATTTATTAATTCGGTTCATTTATTACAGAACGCTAAAAGCTTCTTTACATAAAAACATTTTACCCTTCGACCTCACTCCAGTTTTCACACGGTTCTGTTTATCCAAAGGTCCATTGTACGTTATAGTAGAATATGCTTCCAAAGGAAACCTCCGTGAGTACCTGCGAGCACGCCGCCCCCCGGGGATGGAGTATTCGTTTGATATTAACAGGGTACCAGAAGAGCAGATGACATTCAAGGACTTAGTCTCATGCACATACCAGTTGGCAAGAGGCATGGAGTACCTGGCTTCACAAAAAGTAGGTAGAACTCAGCAAATTCTGCACAGAGCGCATGGTGCGTATTTGTTTGGCACTTTCTTTAGTTCAGTTTTGTTCTCATCTCATTTGTGTTCAAGAATTTGCTGGGAGAAGGACCTTTCTCAAACAAGTTGTGTAATCCGTACTCTTGAAAATCAGTGGGAAAATTCATACACTTAAAGTTTTTAATCTCTGTTTAATGACATTGCTAAAATGAGGCCCAGAATGGATTGTTTAAAGTAAATATTGCACACATATCTGCACTTTGAATTCATAAGCACAGGTGGTCACTTGATTACACAAGTCACATTACTCCAACCCATGAGACAGCAGGCACCATTTGCCTTCTGTTTCCAGTCAAATCGACCAAATCAGCTCACGTAGTGATATAAAATAAATGAATCCTGATAGTAAAAGGATTTATAGAATGATAACAGGCAGAGTTGAGAAGACCACAAGATGCCAGGGCAAAAATTGAACGGAAGAGGTAAAAATAAATGGAGTGGATTAGTCACTTAAATTAGGCGCTTTACTTAAAACTGGTGTTTGTCAGGAGAGCAACCTTGTTGAAAGAATTCACTTATCCTGCCATGTCCCTAGACACTTATTTCTTCAACTTTCCTTCAAACGTTTTTTTTTAACCAGTAATTTGATTAAATTATAGTTATGAAACCTTAAATAGCCCTGTATAACTCTGTAAACATATTGTGGCTTGGTGGACAAGCAATGATGAATACCCTGGGTGGTGTTTGGACCCAATGGCTAAACCAGAGCACCAGATATTGATGATAAACACTTCCTGCAAGGTGTGGAGTGGTTAGTGGGATTTGTACCAATTTCCAGTCATGTCCACTCCCGAGTATGGAGCTGTTTTTAACCAAAGACCAGAGTTGAGTGTAAACCTCCATTCCTGTTGTGCAGAGTCATGATTTTTTTATTGCTTTTCTGCACTTGTAGAGGTTAGAGGGAGGGGGAATCGAGGTCTGATTTTGCTTTTATCCTTTTGTTTTGAAATAGTAATTCTCAGCGCAGTAGGGTAGGCAGGGAGACATGCATGACACCAAGACAAAATCTTCTAATGAAGTAAGCATGAGTATTGTATTAGGTAAAGCACCTTAGGATATCTCTTTCTAAGATTAATGAAACATTTGCCTGGCAATGAGCCATGTCCCAAGAAAATAGAACTGTTGTGAAAGGAAAAAAGAAATCTTTTGATTGGCAAATCTTGAGAACAAGCATCCACCTGAGAAGCTCTGAAGTGCTGTTGTAGGACACTGCCAAGAAGGTGTAAGCTCGCACAGATGCACACGGCAGAACTATTTCATCCTTGATCCAGCTCCTTTGCAAAAACACTTGATCAGCACTGCGCCAAATTTGACACAATGTGAGGCGTTGCACAAGGCAGAGGGCAGAAGGAAAACAAAGGCAGCACATAGTAAAACTGTGCATTCCGGTTCTTCAGATATCCCACCATTTCTGTTTGTATTTCACTAGTTCTTTTCCCCTTAGGGATCCACTTACTGAGCTGGAATAATAAGAGAGCTGGTCTTCTCACGGTATTTCCATCATGCAGGAACTGTGAGAAGGCCAGTGTTCGTGTTATTTCAATCCAATAAATGGCTCACTAAGACCAAAAAAGAAAAAAAAAAAAAAAAAAAAAAAAGATTTTTGGGCGCCTACTTTTTGCATTACAAAAAGTTTTTGTCTTACAAGCAATTGTACATTGGAAATGAGATGTTGTTGGATGGATGCTTTTGAAAATTCTGTTGACGTGTCCTCTCCATAGTTCCAGTACTACGCAAGAATGACAGGGGAGCTCCAGAAACAGGGACTGGCCCAGATCATTGCAAAGAGACAGCAAATCATTAGGGCCAGAGGGTTGGCTGTGAAACCTGTCAGATACAGAAATCAATAATGGCACCGTTTTGAAGATAGGAAGAGTCTCAGCTGTAAAACTGTAGGGTATGAGAAAGCAGAAATATACTGACAGAAGGTAACAGGGTTTGAATCATTTGGTGTATTCACTCAGAGGTGTTACGCGCCATTTGAGATGCTCTGCGTACCCCCAGCCTGCCGCTCTGGAAACGCACGGGTCTGCTGTAGATCCTGTGTCGTCCCTGGTAGTCTCAAGATACCTTGGATACAGGGCATCTCAGATGACAGGGTGTACTTCTATTTGGGCAACTGAATTGAGTTCCTAGTGTCTCAGAGGATGTTCTCGTAGGGTTTGAGAACAGGGACAGGGAAGTAGGAAGGCTGGCCTATGTTGTTTCTGCTTACCGTAGCATTGCTGATGCTGAATTAGAAGACTGATTTGATGCTGACAGCACGTACTGTTGTCTGGTCCTGCGCACATGAAGGCATTGCTGGAGCAGGTTTTTCCTGGCAGTTCCCCATGACTAACCCAGTGAGGAGCAGAAGCTTTGTAGGCTCGTTTTACCCATGCAGGATAAGAGATCTCAAAAAATTGCTGGGGCAAGTTATAATGCAAGAAAGAAATTGGCTGTTGTACAGTTTTTTGTAGTGGTTCAGTCCAGCATGTCTATGCACATGCTGAAATAAAGAGGACAACATAAAGAGTAATCCAAAATTGAGGAGAAAAAAAAAAAGGATATTTAACTTGAAAAGAAGTGGAATATCCTGGGGGGTTTCCAAATGCAATGTTTCTTACCATGCCCCTGCTTCCATCAACCCTAATAAGGCTGCTTAAACACAGGAATAATATCCAGAGCAGTCACAGCGTCCTTTCAGTGTCAAGAATCAGTTGCAAGTTTTCAGGATAATGCTGACTTGAAGGAAAAATCTCTGAGGAGATAACATTTTTAGTATCAGTATCAAAGCTGTTTAAAAAGCAAACAGCCCAGCCTGGATTGTGTTGTTTTGAGGTTGGTTTTTTTTTCTTTTTTTTAATTAAATTGTTAAAGTCTCATGGTTGAAGTAAATACACACACTCTAGACATCTAGTTTAAAATGATATACTGTGGATATATCTCATATTAAGATCTTTTATATTAAACTGATCCAGACTGTCAAGTTTTAGCTCTGGTGAGATGATACAATTTAAGAGAAGCAACTTAATAAAACCCTCATTAACAGTATTTGTAATGAAAGTGCTGCAATACCTGTACCTGGGCATGTGTAACTGAGAGTGAATCATAAACAGCATGGCATAGTTTGGGTCACCACCCAAGCTTTCAGCCTTAGCCAAATACAAGTTAAATAAACCAGGCTTTTCTAAGCGGCTTCTTAGGGCCGTTGTTCAACTTGGAAACACCAGCTGAGGGGATGGATTGCAGTAATTAAGACAACCATATTTCACAGGCTTGTAGTAAATGTGTGGCTTTCCCACCTTGTGATTTAGGTTGAAATCTGTAAAGGAGATTTAGTTATGGTGTAGAAGTAATTTCACTTTTACAGCAGTTTATTTCAGTGGGTCTTTTTTTTTTTCTTCCTTCTCTTTCCAGTGTATCCATCGAGACTTGGCTGCAAGAAATGTTTTGGTAACTGAAAATAATGTCATGAAAATAGCAGACTTTGGTTTAGCCAGAGACATCAATAATATAGATTATTATAAAAAGACTACTAATGTAAGTGGATGGTTTTCTTATCTCTGGAAACAAGTGTTTCTTTCAATGATTCACTTCAAAACTATGGTTATAAACTTCATGGGCTTCTTGTATAGCAGCCTCACTTTTCATCACAGACAGAAAACAGGGATCAAGGACATAAGCATTTCTGTCCCCTCTTACAGTGACAGTTAGTTAAAAAGATAACCAAAGAGGCTGTATATTGTATGATTTATTAGAAATGCTAAAATACAAGAGTTGTTTTTTGTGTGTCCCTGACTCCAATCACTTCAAGTAAGTGGAAATATTCCTGTTGATTCCAGCTCATTTTGTACCAAGTCTAAGATCTGGAAAAACACTGTATAAACAGTGCTAGTAATAACCATAATAAAAATCCTGTTTATGCGTGGTAATGCCACATATGGCTTTATGCCTTTTGCCTGTACTTAGCTTGTTATGTACAAGTTATGGCAGTAGTATCAAAGTGGGGCTAGAGGCTGAGAAAATGGATTTTTACTCCCCACTCTCTCACCTTTTGCTGTTTAACCTGTACCAAATCAAGAAGATAAGACGTTTCAGATGTAGTTATTGATGCCTAGTCTGAACAGCTTACACCTCCTTCTCAGGGGATCTCTTAAGATCCTGACGGACTACGCTTGGGTTTTGGTGGGAACTTTGCAGAACTCATTCAGTTCTACAGACTTTAATATTTTGTATAAATATTAATTATTATTAACAGTCATGTTAAGTGGCTTATCTATGAAAATAAAGCACTAAGTGATTAATGGCATTTTAACAGTAATATCTGCCTACTTCCAAAAGACAGAGCAACCAGGTGTGGGTATGTCAGTACTGGATTTGGGAATTGAACCTTCTTCATATCAAATTCAGTGCAATTCCTGGGCTCTGAGCAGAGCAGACTGTGTGTGCAAAGCAACAGGTAGTTGTGACTGTGAGCTTTGGGTCACTGCAAAAGGTGGAACAGGAAAACAAAATTCTTGGGTTTAGTGATCAACTTGTTTTTGCAGGCAGGCCTATTTTTCAGAGGATTATTGATTGTTTTTTTTCTCTTTAAAGAGCCATAGTGGAATGATCTTTTTAATTTTGATCTGCTTATCCTATCATTCTCCTAGCAAGCAGTCTGGGAACTTTTTGGGAGCCTTCAATGCTTTTGATTTTATCATCTTCAATGTTTATATCCTTTTTTCTTAACGATCTTCCTATTTTAGCCCATTTTACTATTTTTTCCCTGAAAATTTTAAAGGTAAATTATGTGCTGATTTGCGTTAGCAGATTGTTCTCTGAGAATTGATTAATCTTTTAAAAAAATTGGTGTTGAAATCATCCAGTAAATTGCTACCACTTTAATTTTTCTTCCCTTCCCCTCCAAACTTACAGGGACGGCTTCCAGTAAAGTGGATGGCTCCAGAAGCTCTGTTTGACAGAGTTTACACGCATCAAAGTGATGTGTAAGTGGCCTTATTTGAACGGGGTTCTGGGGGGTGGGAAGCAGGGTTGTTTTGGTTTCTATTTGTTAAAGTTTGGGATATTTAAAATGTATTTTCCTGTGTCCTTTACCTTTAAGCGTTTTCATTCTGTTTCACATATTAATAGATGGAACAGGACTTGCCCTTAGAAAGTGAGGATTTTATGGTAGACTGCTAACCAGTGCTCTGTTACTAATCTGCCCAGCTTCAAAGCACATGAAAGGTGGAAAATGCTAACCTCCTTCTGTCAGTGCGGAAGTTTCCCCCCTTGAACTTATTTACGGATGTGCAGCTACAAAGAGTCTATCTAATTTGCTTGGCTTTTGACATACTCTGGACTTCCTTCAGGTTTTAAAAAAAAAAAAAAAGGAGAAAGAAAAAAAGAGAGAGAAAAGAAAGAAAAGAAAGTTCCTGAAAATTTCTTATAAAAATAAGATTAGGAATAATAAAACATAGGCTGGATATACCAGAAAAGCATTATCTGGTTTTTAGAAGTGGTGTTGCTTCCCGGCAGTACTTCACATGTAGTAGGAAATCATTGGACTCTCACACTTCAAAATCTTTTAATCTGTGCACGGAGCCGCTGGCTGATGCAACCGCTCAGGATTTATTCTGCTTCCTATTACAGTTTCCTAGGCCCATCTTCAGTACTCGTGTGCATTGTGCTTGAAGTAGATGTGTATTTTTTTTTTATGCAATGCAGATGAAGATCTTATGTTTTTTTTATTTCTCCAAGAGAAGCTGTTAACTGGGCTGGATGCTTCCCAGCACAGGTGTAAAAGGTTATGCATGTCAGTGCAGGGTTAAAAAGAAAAAGGACAGGGTGGAGAAAATAAGAGGTATCTCCTCTTTCTTTAACCTGGGTGCACTTCCCGAGCTGCGCTCTCCTTAAGAAAAGCATTTACTGAGGCTTTTTCTTCAACCTTTACATTATTTACAAAGGAAAATATATACACAGGTTAAGGGTGGATCAAACTTTCGTTTTAGAAGAACATCTTGGCAAAATATTTAAGTGAATGTGAAGTAAACCACTGGTTCAGGACTGAAAGTCAGTCTGAGCTCCTTAGCAGCCAGGGAGCACGAGTGCTGGAACTTGGAGGCTCTTGGCCCCATGGTGGCTTTGAAGACGGGTAAAGATAATATTATTGTAAGTTTGTGCAAACAGTTTACTAAAATACACTGCTGCAAATCTAGGAGAGCTGCAGAGAAGCTCGGGAGCCAGTGCAAGCTGTGTGCTGTTGCTCACCTGGCAAAGCCGCCTGCCAAAAAGCCCTAGGTTGCCAGCAAGGCATGATGAGGCAGGCTCTGGAGGAGGTGGCAAGCAGGCAGGAAAACTGGCTTAAAATCCTACTTCTTTTCCTAACAGAAATTAAAAAAAAACCAAAAAACAGAATGATGCAAAATATTTTTGTTTTGAACAGCCTGCTTTTTCCACAATATCCCGCCACATAATTGCAAACCAGCTCAGCTGTGAGTGTTCTGTAAATAATTAAGCTGTGAAGATGCAGTTCTCTGCAGTAGCCTTGGAAACTCGGGTGCTTGGAGCACACCAGACGAAGGCGAAGAGCGTGTTTGAGAACGTGCTCGGGTCAGTCCCTATTGCTGCCCATGCACCTGATGCGCTTCACAGATTGATGTCCTGCTCGGGGCGGTCAGGGTTGGGCAGATGCCGATATAAGCATCTCCTGAGAGGGATTGGCAGTCACTGCATCTGCCGCAGACACATCTCTGTTTTCAGCAGTAAGGCAGATCTTCTAATGCAGTTTTCTCTTTGATTTGTAGTTGGTCATTTGGTGTGTTAATGTGGGAGATCTTCACGTTAGGAGGATCGCCCTACCCAGGAATCCCAGTGGAGGAACTTTTTAAGCTGCTTAAGGAAGGGCACCGAATGGATAAACCTGCCAACTGCACCAATGAACTGTAAGGACCCTTATTTGCTGTACGAGGATGGAAGGGCACAAACTGTACTGAATTCACATGGTTAATGCTACCCCTGGCAGAATCAAACATTTTCAGAATTGCTTGGCTCTGAAATTGTGGATATATGTGTTTGCGTGTATATATGTAAAGAAAAGGTATGAAGAGGTCTTCAGGAAATGTTTGACAGAGGATACTTCTTTACACACCCTGCTGTGATCCCATTGAATAAAGAAGAGATCATCTACAAGCCAGTCTTCGTCAGTGTTTTTACACCCATATTTGTTTTATTTTAATCTCATTAACGTGAGAATCCCTAAATGGCACACATACCTCTAATCATACGTAAGGTGCATCAGGCTGGTTTTGTACACAACAAAATACATCTGGGAACTTCTGCATTAACACAGCATTATCTCCTGGTGATAAGGAGGAGTGTTTTCCCTTTCTGATATTTCAGTATAGCCCTTAACTATTTTAAAATTTTTTTTCCCATTTTAATTTCTTCACTTCATAAAGACTGCGATCCCTAACATGCAAAAATATTTGAGCATGTGTAATTTAATACTATTGAAATTCCTGGGACAGAAGGCTATGGAATCAGGTCCACAAAAAGGTAATTTAGACACTAGGCAAGAGAGAGACAGGAATAGAAATGCACCTTTGAGGAAAGTGAGAGTATTGTGCAATTTTGGGAAAGTCAGGGGTCCATGTGTAGGGCTGTGGGTGCTCGCTGCTTTACTTGTGATGAAGAACATTGACTGTGTATGAAAAGGTTTACGAGAAGGACGTGTGATTTTAATTAAGCCAAGAAAATGTGTATTTCTTACAGCTATATGATGATGAGAGATTGCTGGCATGCTGTGCCTTCACAGAGACCAACTTTTAAACAGTTGGTAGAAGACTTGGATCGGATTCTCACTCTCACAACTAATGAGGTAGGTAAATTGTTTCCCTCCATAAGCTGCTGATCAGGACAAATGGTTCAGGAGACAGATGGAATTTATTCAATTATGAAATCCTGCTCAAGTTCTCTTCTTGTTCTGTTTGTCGTTGTCCTCTGAGGTTACATGCAGCTAAACTATGTGTCCTATGAAATCCTCGGTTTCTTGCCATTATGCCTTGATTTATGTAACTAAACAGAAACACATCTTTAAAGTGTTTTTGTTTATTTCTCTTCGCGTCTTTTGATGTTTTTAGCACAGCAGTATCGAGGGACTACATGTGGCAGGTTGAGAGGTAATGTTTATGTTTCAACATGAGTGTCATGTGAAGGAGAGATGTAGAGTTCGTGGTGTTTTTCATTTATCGACTCGGTTTGATTCCCAGGCATGATATCTAGGTCAGAAGAGGAGAAATCGTCAGTGGTAGGTTTCACATTATATGACTGAGAGTGAATTAGGTTCACTGAAATAGCTCTCTGTGGAGGGAACGAGGACCCACGGGGAGCGCGCGAACAGCCATCCAATTATCCAAAGGTCCTGCCTAACACTGCTTTAGGTTGGGATATATGAATGCAAAAAGGTTTTATTTGAAGAGTATTCTTTCAGAGGTCTGAGATATTATTAGTTTTAGCGAGGAGCACACTGATTAGGGTATTCACACAGGAATCAGTTCTCTTATCTCTAAATCACATGCACCTTTGAGGAAGATCACAAGTGATGGAAATGTTGATTCTTTTGGTGGAAACTTCTTTTGAGAGAAAATGCTTGGTGTCCCAGAAATATTTTACAAATTGCTATCATTTCTGAGAAATGATGTGTATAATGGGAGAGAAAAAAAAGAACAAAACCCTTACAGAGGCAAGTTGCAACAACTTGTTTTGACCATTTCAAAATAAATTTTTCAGATTTGCTATGACTTTAGCACTTCTTTATAAGGGGGGAAGAACGGTAGGAAAAAAAGATTTGGATCGCTTTATATTGGTCCTCAACATTACTTTCTAATTTTTCAGATTTGTCCGAGAAATAAAAAACGGATTATTAAGCAGCATTAGGAAAGGCTGTATGCAATAGAGATGACAGGAGAACCTGAGTAAAGACATGCCATTTTTTATGATCATTATTTGCCCAATAGGTCTTGTTGAAAAAGATTTTGGCTTCAGTAGCAGCTATGAATTTATCTGCATTCTGTTTTGTAAGGTTTACTCTAAGAAATGGCACCTTCAGGGATCGCTCAGAGATGAGGCAGGAATATGTGCTCCCTACGGAGTCGGTAACACAGCTCTGCGTATCGTTACCATTTTCCCCTCCTCCAGTACTGACTGCATCTTTTCCTGACTAATTTATATATGATTTCACAAGACTGGTTGGAGGTGGGCTGGCTGCCACTGCGGAACGCTGGGTGGCTTGGACTGGCTATGCATTTGCAAATTCAAGAGGGAGGTTCTGAGCTGCAATTCTGAGCCTGGGAAAGGATATTGCTTTCTTTTTTGTGTGTGTTTAACCATCTTGCCTTCCCAATTCTGTGCTGCTCGTGGACCTGGAATGATCTCAAAGGTAACCTGAAAAGGCCTTTAGGGTTATGTAAATTACTTTAGACTAGAATCTTAGGAAAAACGGCTGGAAAAAGCTCAGGAACACATCCAGTCCATCTGATCGGCCTACAGCAGGATCCACTATACGTTTGTCATTCCTGACAGATGTTTATGTAACTTGTCCTTAAAGATCTCCACCGCTGTATTTCCACATCACCCCTTGACAGCCGATTGCTTTGTTTCATTAGCCTTACTTCTTGAAAGTTTTTCCTAATCTCTAATCTTTCAACATAAGATATTGCTTTTGTCCTATTTACCCTGGACGAAGAAAGCAAATTATTTCACTTGTCTTTGCAGCACATTTTATGTTCCTGAAAACCTGTCATGTTCTCAACTCAGCGTCTCCTGAGAACTCCCACGTGTCCCGTTTTCCTCCATAGCTTGTGATTTTGAGACCTTTGGTTCTGTGTAATCCGCACAGTTTTCCTGAAGTGTGGGTCCTTCAGGTGTCAGTCTGACAAAACTTCTGCTTATCCACTCCACGGTGGCACTTTCTCTTTCCCCCTGAAACGACACTGTTGATACAGGGTCAGCCTGGTTTGCCCAACATCTCAAAAAATTGCTAGGGCAGCCAATAGTATCATCTTCTGCATTTGTGCAAGTAATTATTTCTGCTTAAATGGTAATGTTTTGCTCCTCTCCATTCTGAATCATCACCTGTTGGGTTTTTTTGTTGGTCTTTTGTTTTTTGGGGGAGTTGTGGTTTGTTTTCTTTTTTTTTGCCCCCAAAAGACCCTATTCCCCATGTTTCCCAGAGCAGCCTGCAATGTTTCCCTGATCCGCATCCGCAGAAGTCACCAAGAGTGAGCCTCATGGCTTGTGGTTATATCAACACCAGGAACCATCCTGATCCTGGAAACTTCTTATGCCCCTTTGTGTGACTCTGGCCCTTGACATTGGATAAGGAGGCTGGAGAGGGGATAAGGATACCACCTTCAATGCTGAATTCATAACTGAATTGTATCTAGCCTGTTTCTTTAAATACTGGAATACTTTGTTCTTCTATCTGTCTAGAAAGTGGTTGATTATTTCTGGTCACATAGGACTGGTTTGCTAATATATAAATAAGGCTCAAGATTGTCCTCATGGATCTTTTAAAAGCCTAGGCAGCGAGATAGGCAGTAATCATAGATCCAGACCGCCTTCTCTTGCTGCCTACTGTATTTGTCGGCATTATAAAACTTGCATTCCCCCCCTCTTTTAAAATGGTAACCATTTTTTAACTATAATATGGTAATGATTGAATTTCAGACTTAAGAAAATATGTTAACCGAAGAACTAAATTACCCCAAACCTAAGCACAGCAGCATAAAATACTGACTGAGGTGGAAGACTTGTCTCATCAGTACGATCATAACTTGTGGTTTAGCAAATGAAGAGATTGCATTTAAATGAATGCAGCTGCCTTTAGAAGTTGAAAGAGAAGGAACATTTCAAGGGGAAAAATAACTTTATTCTCCTGCCAAAACTGTTGTTTCTAGCGAAAGAGCCTTAACCCAAAACTTGGATTCAGCAGATATTATTTCCTTTTTTAATGACTGCTTTGGTCATGGCTACTCTGGGACACAGACACACACACACATGCACACACACACGAATATGTAGTGTAAAAAACCCAAATCTAGTGAATTTAATATTGTTTTCCTTTCAGTTCTTTTTTGCACGTATGCCACTGCATGTTTAAACACAAATTTAATATCACAGAATATAAAACAGATATTCAAACTGACCAAAGGAATATAAAGTTGGAAGTGTCTTTCCCTCTCCAAATCATTACCATGTGCTAAAGAAAAATGGTTCTATTTAGGATGAAATTTCATTTTTATCATTGCGAGTGAAAAGTCCTCTTTTGATGTGGTTGGCATGTTTATTTCCACTGACGCGGCTAATGCTGGTGATGTTGGACTTCAGAAAAGTACCGTGTTATTGGTTTGGTTTTTCTTTCTCTATTCAAGCTGCTTGTTTTATGAGATATTTAAGCAACAGGCAGTTTTGAATGCAGTTGCGTTACAGAAATGAGTGTCATTTTTAAACTGTTCTTTTACCCACTACGTAATCAAGCCAAATCAGAGCAGTGGTAACGTGTTATTGTCAGTTTTACTTACTGTCTAAAATTGCAACTTGTTTCTTTTGTCGTAGGAGTATCTGGACCTCAGTGGACCTCTCGAACAGTATTCACCTAGTTACCCTGACACGAGGAGTTCGTGTTCTTCAGGTGATGACTCTGTTTTTTCTCCCGATCCAATGCCTTATGAACCTTGTCTTCCCAAGTACCAACACATGAATGGAAGTGTTAAAACATGAAAAGAAATCATACAGAGGAATAAAGAAACAAGAACATCAAGCTACCTACCATATACAAAACAAAATCTTTTCTCCAGGACCTTAACGTTTCTGCTTGTACATATGAAATATGGAAGAAAAAAAAAAGGCAAAAAAAACCCCAAAACTTGGAGGAAAGCAGTCAGAACCTACATAAAGAATCTCATCATTTACAACTCTTAAATATTCCCAACAAAGAAGAATGTTTATGAGCTGTGTCTAGATACCCGTCACTATCAGTTTTCTGGCTTCCTGTAAGCTGCAACAGACTTTGTTTGTACAATGGACCAGTTGGACTTGAGGCAAACTCTGGGTCTGCCTTTCTTGTTTATTTTGTAATATTTGGAGAAAATATATGTTGGCACACACTTACAGAGCACAAATGCAGTATATAGGTGCTGGATGTATGTAAATATATTCAAAATATGT